>NC_056737.1:1411366314-1411388814 GCF_019279795.1 Protopterus annectens | reverse complement strand
GCTAGTCACTGCTGATGACATGACCAGTATGGTTTGAAGCCCTGTCACAAAGTGTTCTTAACAAGTGCTAGAAAACTGTTCAATTCTTCAGAATATACATTATAATTTTGACATATAGATATGTGCAAACAAAGAAATAAAGTATAAAAATGTTTATTTTTCTAAAGTGGTACCTTCACTTCATAAATGTGACTTTTTTACTTTTACTTTACAGCAATTAAAGAAGACAGTGTCAACATAAAGTCCTATATAGCTTGGTCACTTATGGACTGTTTTGAAGGCCAACATGGTTACACCCAAAGATTCGGAATGCACTATGTTAACTTTGAAGATAGCAATAGACCAAGGACACCAAAACAGTCAGCATATTTCTATTCTAAGATTATTAAAAACAATGGCTTCATTCAGATCACCAAAAATAGATTAACTTTACCAAAGCCACATACATTAAGTCAACAAAAACTGCCCAATCTGCCAGCATCTGATGTTCCTTCTAAAGCAAAGACTGTATGGGAGAAATTTTCTTTTCAGACTGATTCTGAACGAGATGAGTACCTTTATGATACATTCCAGGAGGATTTTGTGTGGGGAGTGTCCACTTCAGCTTATCAGATTGAAGGAGGTTGGGATGCAGATGGTAAAGGGAAGAGTACATGGGATACCTTTACTCATGTACCTGATAATATCAAGAACAATGACACGGGAGACATTGCCTGTGACAGCTATAACAGAATAGATGAAGACCTTTACATGCTTAGAGCTTTGGGGGTAAAAAGTTATCGCTTCTCATTGTCTTGGTCTAGAATTTTCCCTAATGGGACAATCACATCACTAAATTCCAAAGGGGTTGATTATTACAATAAACTAATTGATGGCTTAATTGCAAACAACATTGCTCCACACGTGACTCTCTACCATTTTGACCTGCCTGAAGATCTGCAAAGTATTGGTGGCTGGCAGAGTGACAAGTTGATTAAACTGTTTGCTGAATATGCCGATTTCTGTTTTCAAACATTTGGGGACAGGGTGAAATTTTGGATGACTATCAATGAGCCATTTGCAATTGCATGGGCAGAATATGGCTTAGGATTGCATCCACCAAACATAAAAGAGCCAGGAAAAGCCCCATACATAGCAGCACATACACTAATAAAAGCTCATGCTGAGGCCTATCACATTTATGACAAAAAATACAGGAGCAGCCAGGGAGGGGTTGTATCTTTAAGCCTCAATACTGAATGGGCTGAGCCAAAAACTCCATCTAACCCTAATGATGTAGCAGCAGCCGATCGTTACCTTCAGTTTACGCTAGGGTGGTTTGCCCATCCTATTTTTAAAAATGGAGACTATCCAGATGCTATGAAATGGCAGGTGGGAAATAAAAGTGAACTTCAAGGTCTGTCTCAGTCAAGGCTTCCTAGTTTCACAGAGGAAGAAAAACTTCACATTAGAGGCACTGCTGATGTATTCTGTTTTAACACCTATTCAACAAAACTTGTGAATTATGCAATCACCAGGTTAAACCCAGCCTCTTATGAATATGACCGTGATCTACTTGAAAGTCAGGACCAACTGTGGCCAAGTTCTGCCATGGAAGGCATGCGTCCAGTAGCCTGGGGCTTAAGGAGGCTGCTAAACTGGATAAAAGTAGAATATGGCAATCCGCCCATCTATATCAATGAAAATGGTGTGCCGACTGATTATTCATATGAAATGGATGATTATTCAAGGTTTTTATTTTACAAAACCCATATTGATGAAGCTTTGAAAGGTAAGCTCTGAATATATTTTTAAAAATAATTTAATTTTGTTTTAATATTTTAAGGCATTAGAAACTATCATTATAACACAGAGTAAAGTAACTATTTTCTTATTCTAAACCCAAAGTTCTTCTGAACCTTTTCTTTTTCTGTTACTTTTCTTCTCTTATCCTCTTATTTTCCTATCACTCCTCCCAGCTTCTACACTGTCCAGTAGCCTCTCAATCTCTTTTTAATATTGAGTCATCTGCAAAGCCTAATCTTAGCTCTTTTTTGTTAGCAAGCAACCTCTCAACTTGAGAAAGTTTCTTTGTAGAAACACAATAATATTAACCAGCTAGTTACAGAAAACTACAAATACTTCATACTTGTTATATTGTTACTTCTTCTGCCACGTAATCTGCATTATGTAAATATTGCACTGCTGTACCCAATCTGCATTATGTAAATATTGTACTGATACACCTAATCTGCAGTATGCAAATATTGCACTGTAGTCTCTTCTGTCATCACACTTGTATTAAAAATTCTGTATTATAGTACACATATTAAATGTCCTGTTATTGGGACTTTCCCCCAGTTTACGGGAACCTGGCATTTCCACATTGTGTCAAGTTATTAAATTGATGCTTCTTAATTTTTTTTTTTTTGCGTGTGTTTAGTATAATAATCTTGAGGTATCTAAATGCAGGGATTAAAAAGACAGACTTCTTTACCTTTAAAGTTAGATTACCTTTAAAGTTAGACAAACTCACTGATATATTTAGAGTCCTAGGGGTATAGGAAAATGTTTTCTTTATTTTTTTTTAATTGACTATTTTCAACCATAACTGATTTTACTGGGACTTGGGGCTTACTCCCTCAGCAAAAGCACACTTTGTGCAGGCTTTTTAATGACAATTTTGTATTCTCACCACTTTTTAAATTATGAGCAATAAATGTTAGTCTGTACAACGATGTATTGGGCCCCAAAATTTAGAAATGCAACTTCTCAGAACAAAACATATTTGTTATAATGTTACATAGTATGAACAAAACAACCTTGCCTGAGGATTATGCTAATAATTAGTTACAAGATAATGCATCTGAAAATATTTTATCATACTTGTAAGCAAACAATTATGCAATTCATCACAATCCAAGACCCTTTCAGATAGAGGGACATCATAAAATCTATACTTCATAAATCATTAACAATTTCCATAAAATGGTCAGCATAAACCTTCACCATTTAGATAAACAAGTTTATATCAGAAAAAACAATTTATTTCACAAAAAAATGATAAAATAATTTTCTGATCTGTAAAAAATGATACAATTTGGACTTTGGGTGTTGTCAGTAGCATGATAGCAACTTAATTTAAGTGCTCTGCTATTCCCCAACAACAAAAGTTATTTTGTACTCTTAGAAATTAAATAAAAACACTTGTTTTCAGGTATCATTATTAAAGGGTTTATGCCTCAAAAAGCTGTTCTCAAGAAAAAAAAGTACAGTTAAGAATGCTTCTATCCCTCCATGTGGCAATCTGGGTGATCTTACCACATTGCAGGCAGCATAGTCCCCAGGCATGGCTTCTATTACACACATCAAATCAGTGGACAAGAAAATGGACACTTTTATGCTTGTGGTACAAAAAATAAATGCTATTTTCTGATTCTAGGATTAAAGACATCACAATTGCAGTTATTGAGCATTCTGATCAGCTGCTAACCCAAGAACTGGAACTTAGGGAAATGCAGCAACTTCTCCAACTTTCTGAAGCTAAATTTTAATGTTTAGGAAACAAAATTATAGACCTAGAGGTCAACAAGAGGAGAAACAAACTCTGACTGATCGGTGTACCTGAGAATCTTGAGTGGGCCAACTGTATAGCATTTCCAGCCTCTAAAATGATTGAATGGACTGGTATCCCAAAGCAGGAGCTGGATATAGAAAGAGAACACTGAGTTCCTATTCCACAAACAGTTAGAAATTGCATTGCTCATCCCATTCTGGTCATAATCACCTTTTGGCTGTTCCCATTAGAGGTCGCCACAGCGGATCATCTGTTTCCATTTCTTCCTGTCCTCTGCATCTTGCTCTGTCACACCAACTACCTGCATGTTCTCTTTCACCTCATTCATAAACCTTATCTTAGGCCTTCCTCTTTTCCTTTTACCTGGTAGCTTCATCCTTAGATCTTTTTCCCAATATACTCAGCATCCCTCCTCAGCACATGTCCAAACCAATGTAATATTGCCTCTCTGGCTTTGACTCCAAACCTTCCAACCTGGACTGACCCTCTAATATACTTATTTCTAATCCTGTCCACCCTCATCACACCCAGTGCAAATCTTAACATCTTTAACTCTGCCACATCCAGCTCTAACTCCTGCCTTTTTGTCAGTGCCACTGTCTCCAACCCATATAGCATAGCTGGTCTCACTACCCTCTTGTAGACTTTCCCTTTCACTCTTACTGGTACTCATCTGTCACAAATCACTCCTGACACTCTTTTCCACCCACTCCACCATGTCTGTACTCTCTTCTTCACCTCTCTTCCACACTCACCATTACTCTGAACTACTGATCCCAAGTATTTAAACTCATCCACCTTCACCACCTCTACTCCTTGCATCCTCACCATTCCTCTATCCTCCCTCTCATTCACATACATATATTCTGTCTTAGTCCTGATGACCTTCCTTCCTCTTCTCTCTAGAGCATATCTCCATCTCTCCAGGGTCTCATCCACCTGTTCCCTACTCTCACTACAGATCACAATGTCATCTGCAAACATCATAGTCCACTGGGACTCCTGTCTGATCTTGTCTGTCAACCTTTCTATCACCATTGCAAATAAGAAAGGGCTCAGAGCTGATCCTTGATGTAATCCCATCTCCACCTTAAACGCATCTGTTACTCCCACTGCAGACCTCACCGCTGTCACACTACCCTCATACATATACTGTACCACTCTTACATACTTCTCTGACACTCCCGACTTCCTTATACAATACCATATCTCCTCTCTAGGCACCCTATCATATGCTTTCTCTAAGTCTACAAAAACACAATGCAACTCCTTCTGACCTTCTCTGTACTTCTCCATCAACACTCTCAGAGCAAACATTGCATCTGTAGTGCTCTTTCCCGGCATGAAACCATACTACTGATCACTAATCATCATGTCCCTTCTTAACCTAGCTTCCACTACTCTTTCCCATAACTTCATGTTGTGACTGATCAATTTAATCCCTCTGTAGTTACTACAGCTCTGCACATCACCCTTATTCTTAAAAATCGGTACCAAAACACTTTTTCTCTATTCCTCAGGCATCCTCTCACTTTCCAAAATTTAATTAAACAATCTGGTTAAAAATTCCACTACCATTTCACCTAAACACCTCCATGCTTCCACAGGTATGTCATCTGGGCCAACAGCCTTTCCATTCTTCATTCTCTTCATAGCTATCCTTACTTCCTCCTTGCTAATCCATTGTACTTCATGATTCACTATCCCCACATCATCCAACCTTCTCTCCCTCTCATTCTCTTCATTCATCAACCCCTCAAAGTACTCTTTCCATCTGCTCAACACACTCTCCTTGCTTGTAAGTTTGTTTCCCTCATTATCCTTTATCACCTTTACCTGCTGCACATCTTTCCTAGCTTGGTCCCTCTGTTTAGCCAATCGATACAGGTCCTTTTCTCCCTCCTTAGTGTCCAACCTTTCATAAAACTCTTCATATGCCTTATCCTCTTGGTGAGGTACTTTTGTGGTCTTTCCAGCTGTTGGAAGTGTCTTGCGAGGTATATCCCAAATGGGGCATTGTACTCTATGATGGGTCTAATGAGTGACGAGTAGAGGGGCACTATAACCTCTTTATTTCTAGATGCGAACCCTGTAGTAATTAGATGGACCACATAGAAGGATTTCCTAACTACTTTGGCAATATGATTGTCAAAGGAGAGATTACTATCTACCTGGGTCCCCAGATCTCTTATTACCTCTTCTGTATTAAGGGGGCTGCCACCTATGTGGTAATTCGTGGGTGTTTTGTTTTTCCCAAATGGGATGACTATGTATTTTTTGGCATTTAGCTTGAGGCCATATCTTTGACACCGGGTGTCCCTCTCAGTAAGGCCCTTTTGGAGGATGTCTGTGTCAGCCAGAGAGTCAATTATGGCTCCCAGTTTGCAGTTATTGGTGAACTTGGTTAGCCATAGTCCTCCTGTGTTTGCCTGTACTTCTGAGAAGTATATGCCAAACAGTAGGGGTCTCAGGACCGAGCCTTGTGGGACACCACTTGTGACTGGTTTAGAGTTGGATCTGGAGCCCACTATTCTTACCGTGTGAGTTCTGTCTGTAAGCCAGTTGGCAACCCATCTCGTGATGTATGGGTTTATGTTCAGGCTGGTGAGTTTTTCTGTAATACCCGAGTGGGGAATGGTGTCGAAAGCCTTGGCGAGGTCAAGGTAGGCTGTGTGAACCACCTTTCCCTCATCTATGGCCTTGGTGACTGTCTTGAAGAAGTCAACCAAGTTTAGTAGGCATGATCTGCCCTTAACAAAGTCGAACTGGGTCGGGTCAAGTGTTTGGAGGTTCCCAATGTCTTTGTTAATGAGTTCCATGATAATGCGCTCCATAGCCTTGCAGACCCAGGCTTATGGGGCGATAGTTACCAGGGTTAGTTGTGGCCCCTCCTTTGTGGAGAGGAATAACCATTGCTGTGAATTATTCCCGGCTCCACTAAGTCTCCTCTTCAGTTTTTCCCTTGAAAGTAGTCTAACTCTCAACCTAAGCACTCAAAAAGCATTGTACAACCCAGCACTTTCTCAGACCTAATAGCAAGCACTAATATACCCTGACACTGATTGCCCAGCAGGGCAAGGCTCTTTATTCACCCCTCATCAACCAAGCGACTAAGCAGCTCACCCTACTATTCAGGCATGACCAAAGGGCAACTTCAGGTGCACTCTCCAGTCCAGCTGGTGAATCTGGGTATCCTGAGGCAATGTTACAACTGCCTCATGTACACAGACAACCCTCACAGACCTACTAAAACAGCACTGGCAAAAATACACATAAATACACAAAATCATACTTGGAGGCTCTAAATAAAAACCTGCAAAAGCATCAGAGACCTCTAAAGCAGACACCCAGACAACCTGCACTTCCCGTCACAAACCAGACAACACATAAAACACAAAATCAGTGTGCCGCACAATCACAGCCCTTAAGGCAAAATAACATACCTAACACACTAGTAATAGGTGACTCTATAGTCAGGCACACTGACGTCCCAGTCACTAGGCTGGACAAGCAGAAGGTTACTGTTAGCTGCCTGACGGGAGCCAGAATCCACCACATAGCACTCAGGTCACTCCAGAACAAGTACAAATATGACTCTGTCATTGTTCATGTTGGTGTGAATGACCTGAGACGTACCTCCCTGGACTACATGAAAAGAGACATGGAAGAGCTCTCTGATCATGTAGCCCAGGCTTAGTGGAGCCAGGAATAATTTAACCGTAGCTAACTGGAACTGCCCGATGCGAAAAAACGTGCAAATGTGGTTATTATAGTAGGGAAATGAAAGAGACAGAAATTAGACCAAAATGGCCTATAAACTACTAACTTCTGGGCTGGAACCACTACTCTAGGGACAGATAGGTTGCGCAAAGCTCCCCTCTCTCACAGGTGAACAGAGAAACTTCCTTCTATCCAAGTAAGGTATGGGCAACTCAGAAACTAGTATCACAGCCCTGACTTCAGCACTAGCCTGAAAACTGGACTATATTAGCTTAAAAAGGCGGGAAACAAGGAATTTTTGGGGGGGGGTTTGTTTTTTTTTAAAGATATGGCAAAAACAGTAAAAAATACACTTAAAACAGCTTTAAATGACTACAAACTATCAGAAAAGGCTATTGCACTATAGTGTGTAGCCTACAACAGTTAAACAAATTATTTAAACAAAAAACAACTTTTTAAAAGTGCAGGCAGTCAAATAAATACAATATGTGAAAAAAATAAGCTTTTAAATCACAATAAATGCTGGAAAATTTGTGTTTAGATGGAAAACAGTTAAGTACAGCAAGAAAGTACAGAAAAATTATACTCAATCACTCCAAAGTCTCTCTTCTAAGCTAGAAGGCTCGTATCAGTTTAAGGCTTTCTAGTGCTACCCAGTAGGTTAGTTACAGGAAAGATGGGAAACAAGCGCAGATGTGGTCTTTTAAACCAGAAAGTTGAAAGAGACAGACAAACTGTCCAAATGGTCAATAAACTACAATTTCTGGGCCAAGAACCTCTCCTCTCATGGTAGACAGGCTACCTAGTGCTTACCACTCCCACTGATAACAGTCCTGTATACAGCAACTCTGTATCTGGACTAGGCTAGTTACTAGAAAGGTGGGAAAACAAGCACAAGTGCAGCTTTTAAACCAGAACATTGAAAGAGATGGAAAAAAACTGCCCAAATGGCCAATAGCTACAATTTCTGGGCCAAGAACCACTCCTCTTGTGGTAGATAGGCTACCTAATGCTTACCACTCCCACTGATATGCTAGAAGGCTTCCCTCCAACACAGAAAGGCTTGGGCGACTCAGAAGCTTACAAAGAGTCCTGGATACAGCAAATCTGTACCTGGACTAGACTAGTTACAGGAAAAGTGGGGAACAAGTACAAACATAGGCTTTTAAGCCAGCAAGTTGAAAGAGATGGAAAACCTGCCCAAACGGCCAAATAAACTACAATTTCTGGGCCAAAACTCACTCTTCCTGTGGAGGATAGGCTACCTAGTGCTTACCACTCCCACTGTTAAGCTAGAAGGCTTCCCTCCAACACACAAAGGCTTGGGGGGGCTCGGAAGCTTACTAACAATCCTGGATACAGCAACTCTGTAATTGGACTAGGCTAGTTATTGGAAAGGCGGGAAACAGGCACAAGTGCGGCTTTCAAACCAGAAAGTTGAAAGAGATGGAAAAAACTGCTCAAACAGCCAATAGCTACAATTTCTGGGCCAGGGACCACTCCTGTTGTAGTAGATAGGCTACCTGATGCTTACCACTCCCACTGATAAGCTAGAAGGCATCCCTCCAACACGGAAAGGCTTGGGGGGGCTCAGAAGCTTACAAAGAGTCCTGGATACAGCAAATCTGTACTTGGACTAGACAAGTAACAGGAAAAGCAGGAAACAAGCGCAAACACAGGCTTTTAAATCAGAAGGTTGAAAGAGATGGAAAAGCTTCCCAAACGGCCAATAAACTATAATGTCTGGGCCAGAAACCACTCCTCCTCCTGTGGTAGATATGTTACCTAGTGCTTACCACTCCCACTGATAAACTAGAAGGCTTCTCTCCAACACAGAAGGTCTTAGTGGGGGGGTGGCACTCAGAAGCTTACCAACAGTCCTGGATACAGCAAATCTGTGCCTGGACTACACTAGTTATAGGAAAGGCGGGGACCAAATGCAAAACGGGCTTTTAACCAGAAAGTAAAAAGAGGTGGAAAAACTGCCCAAACGGCCAATGAACTACAATTTCTGGGCCAAAACACACTCTTCCCGTGGTAGATAGGCTACCTAGTGCTTATCACTCCCACTGATAAGCTAGAAGGCTTCCCTCAAACACAGAAAGGCTTGGGGGGGCTCAGAAGCTTACCAACAGTCCTGGATACAGCAAGTCTGTATCTGGACTTGACTAGTTACAGGAAAGGCAGGAAACAAGCTTAGAATTTTTTTTTGTTACAGAAAAGCAGCTAAAACAGCAGTAAATACAATTCAAATTGTAGTGCAGGCCAGCACACCCGAGTGTGTAGCAACACTACGGCAAATACAGTTCAAATAAATGCAATTAAATTAACAAATGACTAAAAAACAAATCCAGAAGGCAGTAAATTAGAAGGCTACTAACAAGCAGTAATAAGTGCAGAGTAAGAGCGACTGAACAGATAGCATGCAGAAGAGCAACTAAGACAGTTACAGTAGGAGCAGCTGAATAAAATATATATACATTTTATTTATTTATTTTTTTGAGGGAGAGAACAGAGCAGGATTAAGAGGCTACAGAGGTTGTCCTTCCCAAATGCTCTCTTTGTACACAGTAGGTGTGCCTGAAATCAGAATATTATCTCACTGCACTCAGTTGAGTGAGCAAATGAGATGGGCCCAAGGAGTATTCAAATACAAATCTACAAGAGAGGCAGGCAGTTTCAAAGCCACCAACATTAACACCAAAACAAGAACAGGGAGGGTGGGTGGGGAACTAACTGTAGAGAGACAGCCACAACTTCAGTTGAGTTAATATTCAGTGAAAAACACAAATAAATAAATTAAATACAGTACTATATGCAAAAGAGCAGATAAAAGTGTACTTAAATTCACTTATACATCCAGCTGATTTCAGCTAGATGTTAGCTGGCCAAAGCTTTGATATTAAGCAGAGATAACTCAAAATGTACCACTTATATAAGGCAAGACAGAATGTCAGTGATGAGGTGAAACTACCCCCACTGCTATCAATGGCTACACAGAAATTCTAAAAAGTACTCTGTAGAGAGACAGCCACAACTTCAGTTGAGTTAATATTCAGTGAAAAACACAAATAAATAAATTAAATACAGTGCTATATGCAAAAGAGCAGATAAAAGTGTACTTAAATTCACTTATACAGCCAGCTGATTTCAGGTAGATGTTAGCCAGCCAAAGCTCTGATATTAAACAGAGATAACTCAAAATGTACCACTTATATAAGCAAGACAGAATGTCAGTGATGAGGTGAAACTACCCCCACTGCTATCAATAGCTACACAGAAATTCTAAAAGTACTATGTAAAGAGACAACCACAACTTCAGTTGAGTTAATATTCAGTGAAAAACACAAATAAATAAATTAAATACAGTACTATATGCAAAAGAGCAGATAAAAGTGTACTTAAATTCACTTATATGTCCAGCTGATTTCAGGTAGATGTTAGCCAGCCAAAGCTCTGATATTAAGCAGAGATAACTCAAAATGTACCACTTATATAAGGCAAGACAGAATGTCAGTGATGAGGTGAAACTACCCCCACTGCTATCAATGGCTACACAGAAATTCTAAAAAGTACTCTGTAGAGAGACAGCCACAACTTCAGTTGAGTTAATATTCAGTGAAAAACACAAATAAATAAATTAAATACAGTACTATATGCAAAAGAGCAGATAAAAGTGTACTTAAATTCACTTATACGCCTAGCTGATTTCAGGTAGATGTTAGCCGGCCAAAGCTCTGATATTAAATATTATTGTTAATATAAAACAATTATCTTATCTCATGCTAAATATTTCAGCTCCACTGGTGTACAAAACATGTCTGTATGGGTATTTATTTGTTTCCTTTGTTACTTATATGAGGTAACATAATACTTCTGTACTGAAATTTTAACAGCCTTACAGAAATAGATGACAGTATTTATATGCATTTACTCTGTAAGACCTCATTTTGTTTGTCTGCAGGAAACTCATCTACATCAAGTTGAAAGTAATGCTTTGCTTAAAATAAGATATTCACAAGGCTTGATGTCTCTGATGGTGGCAGCAAAAGAGGAGTAATAACTCTGGTTAGGATGGAATAGCTCTCAATCTTCTGTTACATAAATAAATCTCAGCGATCAGAAGAGGTTTCTATTCAAGGCGGGCTGTTTAACTTTGATTTTACTTTAGTAGATGTCTGTTTGGCCCTGGGATGTTGATAAGAGAATTAACTTATGCTATCAGAAATTGGATATCGGCTTTACAGGAGGTTATTCTCTCAGTGCTGGGAACTGGAATATTATTACTTTCCCCAATGAAGTTTCTTCATGCCGAAAGAAGGGTTATCACTTGCCAGCTATGAGGTTTCTTAAAAGACATCTTTTAGAGTTTGATTTAGTGGATGTACATGTAACATTATCTTTGCCCCCCCACCCCACCCCATCCCTGTTTATGCACAGTATTCATACAGCTCAAAAGTATTTTGTAGCACTGATAAAATGTTTATAACATAGGAATATGTACACTTTTTGAACTCTATGCTGCTCTCCCCAGTTCAGATCTCTGATCATGCTTCACTAATAATGGATCTACAATTTCTCCCTCATACACTTTTTAAGAGGAAGAAAATAAATCCCCTATAGTCACATCTCCATTTTAAATTACAGCTACATATTGCTCAAATACTTGTGTATAAACTGGTTTATCTGCTTCCTAGGCTAAACCACTTAGACCAAATAGGCTTTATACAAGGCACTACCTTTGACAGTCTAATTAAAACAGTTTTATTGATAGGAAAAGGCATTTCCTTAAATCAATGGTTGCTTCTGGCCAGTCTTGATGCAGAAAAAGCATTTGATAAAGTAAACTGGACTTTTCTCTGGGAGTTATTATTTATTTATACTTTATTGACTGGGTTAGTCACACTAGACTAGCAGCATCTTTTCAGGGAAACCCAAGGTGGTATTTATACTAAAAGGGGAAATTTGGTCAAGGTGTACTTACCGTAGGGATCTTTAACATCCACATGAGCTACCACCAACTCAAACAAAAGGGACATTGGTTTAACATCTCATCAGAAGGACAATGCACTCAGAAATGCAGCACACCCCCCTCACATAGTGCACTGCAGTGCTAACAACTGCTCTGCCAGGTGTAGGTATAGAAGGTGAGTGTGCTACCTGTTGTGCCACTGACACTGACATCTTTCTGGAGTTTTCCAAGATTGTTCATTGATGTTATTAAGTCCTTGTATATAGCAGCATCAGCCAAGTTGCAGATTAATAAAACCCTTTCAGATCTTTTTTCTACCAGTAGAGGAACTAGGTAGGGATGTCTCCTTTCCCCATCCTGTTTGCACTTTATCTTGAACCTCTTGCATTGGATTACAGAAGTCACCCATGGCTGAATACACAATGAATGAGACAGAGTGTAAGCTATCATTATATGCTGACAACCTGTTGATGTACTTATCTAATTCTGAAGAACGTTTAGTATTACTCTTTTTTACAATCTTCAATCCTTCAGTCATCTGTCAGGTTGTAAAATTAACTCTTCTAAAACCAAAATCATTATAAACAATTATAATCCCATTAACTTATTGTTGTCTCAATTTTCTTTTTTTTCCAACTCATACAACATCAGATATTTAGGTTTCCAGCTCAATGCATATTTATCAAAATCTATTACAGACACTAATGAAGGACTACTCAGAAGACCTAGACAATATTCTGAGGAATAGAATTTTTATATTTAAATACACCACAGAAAATTATGGCAATCTCTTGGCTTTTTCTTCCACTGATTTTATAAGCTGCAATGGCTTTTCCACTCCCTATATCCACTCATTATTGGTCTAGTTTCTTTTCCTACCTATGTTATTTGATGCACAAAACTAAGTTCAGGTAATCTTTCTCCTCCTTACTCAAGGAGAATTGGGGATTTGTAATTTAACATTATATTTTCTTGCTGGGTTGAAAACATTTGGTGATTTAGTCAATCCATATAAGAAAGCAACATTGTGTAACATATAGACATGGTCTTCCAACTCCCTTCCACAGATATTTGAGCTACTTCTTTATGAAAAAAGCAATCCTAATTCAGGCCTTCCTAGCTATTATAACCTCCATGATTAAGGGAGCACTGGAAGGGTTCAGGCTGACTGCTGCCACTGGTTGGATCAATGAATTCCTCCCAGCTCAAAGTTAAAAGTTCCAGAAACTCAGGAATGTGGCTGCAAATGATTAATAGGAGGTTGAGAGCTTGTGAAGCTCACATCTATGGGAACACTTGGTAGAAAGTGGTCACCCTCTGTAATCAGAAACCTTTGAAACTCTTGGAATTTAACTGGTGAGGACTTACTGGTGAGGACTTACATTTATTCAAGCAACTATCTAATAAGTTGCTTTCACTTAAATTGATAAAAGTCCCATGTTCTGACAGATCCTGATAGATTTCATAGTTGATAGTTGCTAGAGGGCCCACTTACAAAAGTAAAATGGTTAGGAGTTTTTATATATGATCCTAAGTTATCACCCTTTGAACGACAGTGTTAAACAAATTTAAATATGAGTGGGAACACCAACTGAATTTACAAACAGACAGGAAATATTGTGAGAAGATTCTATTCATTCCAAGCTTTGCCTCACTTTCTCAAAAATTTTGATTCTTTGGCTGGCAATGCCAGTGTAAATATTTTTATATACCCTCCAGGCTACATAGGTTACTTCCTAATTTTTCCCCCACATATTGACCATTTTATGCAACTGTCTATTTCTGAAGGACTTCAATTGATGAGTTACTTATTATGGTCTGGACAGATGAAGAGATAACTAAGGAACTCTACTTGAGATATTTCCTCATACCCATCTGGGTTGGCACAATCTATGTTTAGAAACCTTCTCTTAATTGTTGCCAAGAAGTGTATAAATAAGGGCTGGAAACTAATCTTCACCTAATTTTCAGGATTAATTAATAAAAATGAACCACCTTTCTTCACTGGAGTTAATACTACCTGACTCCCATTTAAAAGCAAAAAGAGCAGAGAAATGTACTTTTTGGACTACTTTTGTTGATAACAATGATTATGTTTTAGTTCTTTATAAGCATCACATCTGGGCTTAATTCAGTCTTAAATGCTTTTTTATAGGCCAGCCTTGCTTCATCTGTCATTTTAATTGTTGCTCATATCATTCTTGTATTTGTAATATGTGCCCTTTTGCAATCTAAATATGTTGAGTCATTCTTTTTACTTTATGATTGAAAGCTGGTTACAATAAAGTTGTTTAAAACATGACACAATTGCACATGTTATAAAGCACCTGTTATCTCAAGTACAAGTTTCATATTGATGCTGACCTTGTGAAGGAGCATCAGAATTTTTCACTCTAACCTCCTACAGTGGAATTAATTTTTTTTACCAATTATGTAAATTTATTATAATTTTCCAACCCATTCAAAGGTAAGCATTGTGTGGTTTAAAATAACCTGTACTTTTTAATACACATATATTTCAATGTGTTGCTATGGCCAATGGCTGGCAGAAAAAGAACCACAATTTAACTTCAAGACAATCTAGAAAAAACTATTGACTGTCAGACTTCCCATTTAAATTGAAACATGACCTCACTTCCTCTAAAAATCCTGAAAAATGTCCATGACTTCTGAGAAAAAACAGTAATTTTGTTACCTGACTCTGTGGCACAGAGAGGAATAAAGCCTTGGCTACCACCCGGAAGACCAAGTTAGAATAGAGGCTCAGGTGCTGGAAGAGCAAGGACGGATATAGTGGGAGTGAATGGGTGACAGATGTCTGAGGTAGGGTGGGAGTGTTGTTTTCAGGTGTCTAATTGCCATCATGCAAATGAAGGCTTTTGCAAGGCACAAGAATGGACAGGAGTGAAGATCTGAATCTGGTGATTACAAGCTGGCGATGGTAGCAAATCATCAGCACAAAATATAACTCTTGAGTGGGGTGGGTAGGTAGTTATTAATCTACACAACAGTAGGAAACTTATATTCAAAAGTCTAAATGTAGACAAGACATTACAGTTAGTATAGCCATAATAAATCCTGCATTACTCATATTAATGAATTTTGCATCCACACTGAAATACAAAAGACAGCTACCAAAAAGTGAAACATGCAACCACCAAATTATTTTTCCTCCACTAAGACTTTAAGCTTGATTTAGAGCTGTCCTTATATGAGGTAGCTAACTTGCATAAAGCAGCAAGGAGAAAGCCCTGCTGTCATATTGTAAATATACACACATCATTCATTTAATCTTATGACAGAGGTATTTAACATTAACAAAATTACTGCAGTGAATCCTCAATCTATACGTACTTCAAATTATAAAACCCACTAAGCAAATCAATTAAACAACACTGCACTGCCTTATGTTAATTAAATTACATAGTATTTGTACCTTTCCTCAGTAGAAACAGTTCAATATACTATAGTATCAAGCCCCCCAGCCCCCAAACTTCTGTTTAATTCTACTGCTTGGTCTAAAACAATCCTGAAGCAAAGATCACTACTACAGTAATATTTAGCAGTATCTAAGATGCTAAAACAAAGTCAGGGGTAGGCTTTAATCTGAGTAAGGAATCTCCCTACAAATTAATAAACTCAGTTTGTACTATTGTTTGGGATACAGAGTTCAATCCTAAGTATACTGTCTTCTCCGAATCAGGCAGCTGCTGCCTGTGTTCTCTATTTATTTATTTACTTAAATTACATTTACCTGCTGAACATTTGCTGCTGAATGTAGATCATCTTCATTTAACTAACCTTCTACTATACTTCACTAGCTCTATTATTTTTCTCCTTCGCTTTCCTAATCTGCTGCTAGTCTTCTGTACCGAAGCATGTCTAGGAATATACAAGTTCTACACAATGGAGCCATATTGTACCCCCCATAAAAGGTACAAGCTATGCCAGCTCATTGAATTGCAGTGTTAAAACTATACTGCACTCCTTATGAGCACTAAATATACTGGGGAATGTAAAAACAAACCATCTTGTTGAAATGCAACATAAATAAACTATATAATAAAAGTAAAAAAGTTGATCAAGATCTATAATAAATCAAACTCAACCCACATTAAGGACTCAGCAAGAATCTGAACATTACCATAATGAAGATCATAGTGGAACACAAATAAAAATTAGCATTCAATTAGTCTTTCTTTAACTGCATCACATGATTAAGAAGTAACATGCAGCAATGCTCTGAATTAATGCATAATGGTATTACCCACTCTAACCCTAATGATACTGCTACTATATATGCAGATACATTTGTGTCAACTTCACACCAGCCACCAAAGCTATACTGAGGGTGGGTTAAAGGGAGAGACTGTCCTGGATGCAGGTTGTTATGGTACACAGTCAGAAGATGTGCTATTTGGTCTCTGCAAGTCAGTGATGCAGTCATTCTTGTTGGTCAGCATGGTAGAACAGCAATCTCTGTTGTATTTTAAAAAGCTGGGATTGACATTGTGGCCACTTAAATGATTTTATTTTAAAAAGTTGGGATTGACGTTGTGGCCACTTAAATGATTTGCTTTCAGTGTGTGTGTGTGTGTGTGTGTGTGTGTGTGTGTGTGTGTGTGTGTGTGTGTGTGTGTGTGTGTGTGCGCGCGCGCGCATCTGTGTCTAAGTGTTAGAACTGTGGTATGACGCTATTATCTCTTTGGCACAGTTTCAGAAAGGTAATTCAGACAGATAAGGAGCTATGATGTAGAAACATAATAGCTCTTTGTAGCTCATTGCTCAGAAGACTTTTTTGGTCCTTAGCTGAGTGACTCTGAAGAAAGGGTGCCAGTTAAGGAAGTTGTCTAGGTTGCCAACTGACCTAGCTACAATTCAGCCAGAATCAGTTATTGAAGTTACATCTGCCAAAGAAAACCATTTTGTAAAGCCATGAAGTATATGATTTCTGAATTCATAAGTTCCAAAACAGAAAAAAAATATGTTTTGGAACATATCTGAAACAATATGGTTTTATCAAAAGGATATTGTGTCTACTTAATTTTGTAAACTTCTTTGAGAAAGTCACTGAAGCTGTAGATAGTAGCATGCAGTTCATACAGTGTACATAGAGCTAGCCAAGACCTTGGATACTATTCCCCATGCTGGCATTCCAAGTAAGCTTAAATGCTTAAAAGAGAACACTTGCATTGTAAAACAGATAGCAAACTGGCTGATAAAACCCATGTAGTTAAAGTAACAGCTTACACCTCAGAAAGCCAAAAGGTGGTTAGAGACATTCCTCAGGGCTCAGTACTGGATTCCATTGAACAAGTATCTAGTTCTTGGATCTCTAAGCCACTAACCCACATATATCATTAACTAAATTTTCCAATACCTACATGCTTGGTGTTGTCATTCACTCTGCAGCTGATACCAGTAATGACCTAACTATAGAAATCAGTGGTGCATTTGGAAATGGGCTCAAGTTAAAGAAGTTAAAACGTTAGTAAATAAAAAAGGACAACAGCTCACATTGCAAATGTCACCCCACTCTAGAATGATATGGTCATCAGAGAACTAAACAATCTTGTACACAATTCCTTATATTTTGACAACCATGCAGAAACAGTAGTCAGAAAATGCTTTTGTCTAGTCCAGTTAGTAAGTAAAGGTATTTTATACAAGTCAAAAGAAGTTACCTTTCCTCTAAACTCTATCCTGATCAAAAGACCCTCAAATACAAAGACAGATTTCAAACTATCACTATACTATCCCTCTCATATAGACTCCACTGCAGTGATTCATGTCTACCATTCTGTGTTATTAATAACTCATCCTTTCTTGATCCGTATACTCCCACAAAACAAATGGTTTCACAAACACTCAAACTAAAGATATGAATCTCTGTCAACAAACAAGCAAATAAAACATGTTGGGAGAGCAGATTTTTTACTCAGTGTTTCCCCATTTCTGGAACATGTTACATAAAAACAAGTGATATCATTGCTTGCTTTATAGTAAACCCCATTGAACATCCTTGTCATATCTTGTTTTTTCACCCCAAGGCAGGAGTTACCTTATGGCAGTAGGTTTTATCAAAGGCTTACTCTGCCTTGTATACTCAAAGAATCAATGACTATAAATGAGTGCAGTGGCCAGAATTTTTTTTCTTATAATAATAGGACATGGACAGGCAGAATAAGCATCTGTGGCTGGTTGGCCTTAGCATCCATTTACAATACTGAGTCAGCAATCTCTAGGATTGTATTACTATGGCTAGAGACTACCGAGAACTGTGCAGTCTAAGTACCTATTATTGGCTGAGCTTAGCAATTAAATGCAGTGCTGAGTCATTTGACTAGGGACTGCTAGGAGTTGTAGAGCTGTGAATCCTTAGGGATGTGTTTCCCTTTGCAGGTATGTGTTTTTTTTTCTCAGTTATGATAGGAAGTCAGGTAAAACTGTTGGCAGTGATAACAGTAGGCACTGCCCACATCATAATTAATGCATACATTTTTACACAATTGTCATGGGGGATCTCTGTGTATCCATTAACTTCTATGTTGAAAAATTCTGGACATAGGCAAAAATAATGGGGAGGGAAGAAAATCATGGACAACTTATAAATATTACCCGAATTTATAAAGTTAAGAGAACAACAGATTTTGCATCAACATGCATTTTTCTGGAACACTAAGAAGTATGAAACTCTAATGTCTAGCACTACTGACTTGTCTGTAATCCTCAGTGACTTAAAAGAAAATCAGGGACAGGCAAAAAATATGAGGCAAAAATCAAGAATAGTTGAGAGATATGGTTCCCTGACTAGCTCTCAACTCCTTGCGCAAGAATTCTGGACATAGATGAAAATAATGGGGGACAAAATCTGTAACAATTTTTATTCTTATTCTAATTCACTTATTCATGTATAATTGCACACATATACTTGTACACACTCACAAACATATACTCTTGCATGACTCACATCATTCACTTACACTCATGTACATGTGAGATGACACATAGACCGACACACACACACACACACACACACACACACACACACACACACACACACACTGAAGTCAGGATTCTTATAGCCCTTTTTGAAAAAAATGTATGCAGCTGCATAAAATTTGTATGTATCACAATGCTTGCAGTTTTATAGTCACATTATCTTTCTTACTCATTTTTTCTTCCTACACTTCTGATGTAAATATACTTAGCTTGCTATTTTCCCATATTCTAACATTTCTATGTTGATCCATAAAACTGCATTATGGCTGGTTTCTTCTGACTATTGTTATTACACAGTGTCTTTTCCCTCTTTTCTGGCATTTAAATATAGTGCTGCTGCCTTTTCTTGCCTGTATATGCTATGTGGTTACCACACATTCATTTTTTATATACTGCAACACACTTTGTTTTCTTATTCATAACTGTCCTGTTTTATTTCAATAAGCTGCATTAACAGTATGAAATTACCTCTAAAGCACGTCTGAAGCATTGCTTTATAATGATTATCTCTACTACTGAAAAGTTCAAACCCACTCTGCTTCACAGCTCTTTGTTTGGCTCCATTTTGCTTTTCTACCCTACCCCTTTTCCCACCCACACATGAAATCACTTTCTTTATACTTTCAATATTTCTCCTCCTTCTATTCTGAGTCAATAAGACTATTAGTTCCTGTCAACCACTCCCTTAGGCCAATAATGCTCTACTTTCAAGTCAACTACTCCCACTTTCAGGAACTAATTCTCAACAGAGTTAAATAAAATTCCCATTAATTTCCATTCATTCTCTCAACAAAGCATCCTTTAGATATACCTAATATTATTTTATCTCTAATTATTTAATGCCTCTCACTACAATGTTCACCATTAACCTCGCCCTACTAAGTGTCTTGCTTTTGGTTTTAGCATCTCTAGAATGCCCTGTATAAAACAGCTACCAACCTAATTATGGATTTCATAATAAACATATGTTGCAACCACCTTTTCTTCACATTGAAATACAAAACTGGTGGAGAAAACACCAATCATGCATCAAATATATCTGAAAATCTTAGTTAACATAGACATTCTGCTCTTTCTACTAGTTGGTGACTTTCAGCTCAACCCTGAACCAATCAGTGCTACTCTGCAAAGCCCTAGGACTATTACAATTATTTCAATTAGTTACATGAACATAAGAAGCTTTAATAGCAAATAGCACTAATTAGAAATCTGGTCCAAAGGTTATTGTCTTAAAGTAGTAGCACTTATAAAGTCCTGGATGAAAGACTCTTCCATTATAACAAAGTTTACCAATGACAGCGCACTATTCTTGGATAAGAAGCCTGGGACATGCCAAGGTGCTGGTATTCTGTTAATAGTTTTAAATGAGTGAAAGTTCTCCCCAGCTTTTGTAACTAGAAGTGATATCCAAACCAACAATGAGCCCTTCAGAAATAAATATACTTTGGAGGATACAGCAACATTTACATAGCAGTGAGTCTACTTCCTACCCCCATCCTCTATAGCCTTGATTGAATAAATAGGATTCCAGATCTCATCAAACATCACAAACTTATCAAAGTAAGTGAACTCAACTTGGGCTGGAAAATTTCACAGAAAACAATTTTGAACAGTTTTATTTCTACACATAGAATAATTCAGTTTGCCTCTGAGGGTACCAGTAACTTCAATACAACAATCACCATTCTAATTGATGTCATAATTACTAATATACCAAACAACCTCAGGCAACTGCAGGTATTCCCAGACTCAATCATTCACCACTGTTCCATTTTCTCTACCCAGTCTCAAAAATGTAAGTAATCTGAACCTAAAATACCAATTTTATGTCAATTTCTGACTTTACAGTTTATTGACTTTATGTTAAGTTGCAAGGTATTGAATGAAATGATTTTCCCAATGCAGTGACTCCATAACAGCACTCTCCAACTTTTATAGCCTTGTCACTCCTATAGAGCAAAAATTACTACCCATCAGAAAACTTACACCCTATGGATTACTCCTAATATTAAAATATTCCTAAAAGAGTAAAGAGGAGGCATGGGTTAAATGGAGGAAGAGTCTCACCAATACAAATGCAATGTGTGTGTGTGTGTGTGTGTGTGTGTGTGTGTGTGTGTGTGTGTGTGTGTCTATATATATATATATATATATCTTAAAAATCAAAGCATGATACCAAGATCTCCATCAACTATGCCAAAGTTGAATATTTCAGAAAGCTACAAATAACATATTTTGATCAGCTGAAACAAGTTTGGAGGACTGTTAAATAGCTGGACACATCTACATTTTCCACAAAACTTGAACAAGGCATACACTTACTGATAATATTATTGAACAGCTAAAACAAACATTAGCAATTTCCATATCCTACAAACCAATCTTTTAACAACTCCTAGTACTACAGCCATCCTTACTTTTTATTTTAAAATTATTACCACATGATAAGTGCCAAAACTGCTTGACAGCTTAGACTGTGTTTATAACTGTCTTCCATGCAATACACCCTGAATTATTGAAGCTTGCCAGTTGTGCCCTTAGTAAACCTCTCACACATCTTTTCAATATGACACTTTCTACCATATCCCTACCCTACAGTAGACACCTGTCATCCACCTTCCTAAGTCTTCTCCAAACCTCTGCACTGATTTTCACCCAATTGCCAAAATTTGTCCCCTCAAAAAAAGTTAGAAAAAATTGTTCACAAACAGGTCCTTGAATACATTTTTAAGACAGACAACATGAATTTTGATCCACTATAGAAAGCTAATAGCAATATACACCTTGACTAATTAGACTTTACAAATTATGAGCAAAGGAAGCTCACTGTACCCAGACCTTAAAAGGCCTTTTGAAAATGTATGTCTGCATAAATTATCAGACAATGGATTTTCTATATATCATTCAATAATTTCAGATTTATCTTAACAAGAGAACATTCAGAGATAGAGACAAATAAAAACGTAGAGTCAGGATTGATTAAACAAGGAGTCCCACAAAGCTCTTTATTGGCCCACTGATATTTTTCCTTTTTATTAATGACCTTCCATGGGATCTCCCACAAACTAATTGTGACATTTATGCCAATAACATTATTTTGACCAAATCTAATAAGCACCTTCCCACCAACAGCAATGAGCTTCAGGTAGACTTTGGTGGTGACTAGTACTGGCTGATCAATAATATATTATGTATGATCTGCCTTTTAGACCAATAGTAGCAACAAGGGGATCTAAAACAGAACCATTAG
>NC_056737.1:1411253814-1411361314 GCF_019279795.1 Protopterus annectens | reverse complement strand
GTAGGATGAGTAATAGTAGTATCAATAGTAGTAGTACACTAACCCTTTAATATCTAGGGTCCCTCTTATTTGGTTACTCTGAATGGAAATATTTTATGCAATAATATTAATCTCTGTTATCTAGTGACTCCTACATCATCTCTGTAAAGTAGCAAATCAGTTCTTGATAATATAATAATCAACATCATTCTGTTAACATTGTAGCTCACCACTTCAGTGGCAGCATGTTGATTAATGGGGGGACGGCAAAATCTCTAAATTTTGCTTCGATTAAAATCTTTCAACTGGTTATTACTCACTCCAGTCATAAGTGGAACAGTCATGGGGTGGAGGAATGAAAGAGCTGATATATAGCAGATAGAACTAATGAACAGCAGGATAGTTGTTAAAATAGAAACAAACAAAAAATAAAGAATAAAATCATCAAAATTACAAGCAAACGTCTTTCATATTAAATCCAGGATTATAACATTCACAACTGTCAGAATTTTTTACTCGGATTTTCAGCATACATACTACAAGACTTCAGCAACTTAATTATGGAAGCATTACACTAACATTCTTTCCCAAAGATTAGTGTTGTGGTCAAAGTGTAAAATGACAATTCTTGACAATACCATTCATCAGCACTGAAGACGTTTATGAGGTGAGATCCTACAGATAAATTTGAAGTTACACATGAAAACAGTAAAAAAAAAAAAAAAAAAAAAGAAAGAAAATGATGAGGTTGCTCACTCAAAGTACACTAACAATTTTGGCAGTTGCAAGTAGTTTGGGCCCATATATTCAACCTGCTCTTATTAGAGTCCTTCCTAATAATGCCTTTTTTTGAGGTGAGTTGTTTCAAATGGTGTGTCTTGCAATCAGTGTACAGAGTTACTTTTCGGAAAAAAATGCATTAATTCTCAGTGACATACTCCATGATGCTCCACAGATAACTAAACCTCAATACTTCTACATAGACAGCTGGTGCAAAGGCTCAAAAGGCAAAATCTAACGCAGCAAAGAGCAGCCAGCACCACATGTGAGAGGAAAAAGACTTTTAATAAGTTACAGTCAACAGACCGGTTTCGGCCCAATGGCCTTTATCAATGTATAAAAGTGACTGAAGTTTACTCTGCTTATATATATATAAAAGAAAATAAAAACGCAAAATCAGAACCAGCCAATCAACATCCAAGTCACAAATTATCATTTAAACCAGGTGGAAATAATCTACCCAGTCTCAAAATTCAAGCTTTTTCTTTCTTGTTTAAAATATTATGCCAGCCAGCCTTACAATTCCTATTCCCATATATTTTATCAATAACAATAAAGTGAAATTTAACAGTGGCATGACTAATAGTGTGTTTGAAAAGAGCATTTGTAGAGTGCTTATTTCTAATATTGCTAAGGTGTTCTGATATACTTAACCTCATAGGTCTTGACGTTTGACCTATATAAAATGCTGATCATGTATAGATGGCAAGATAGATAAACCAATCACTACTACAGTTAGAAAAAATATTAATCTTAAAAATATGAGGTGTGTTCTTACTGGTAAGTTCCTTGGTTTGATAAACATGTTTACAAAGTGAACAATGGCCACAAGGAAAACAACCAATTGCATTACTGCCACCCAATGTACCCTGAATCAAATCAGTAGATGTTGAATAATGTTTGTAATGACTAAAATAACTACCCAGGGTTTTTCCTCTACAAAAAGAAAATTTATATTTTTGGCACAACAGAGCATTAAGTCAATCGTCAGCCAATAAAATGTCCCAGTGTTGTTGCCCCAAATCCATGAAGTAATGTGTGTTCCTACCAAAATTAGTTATTAGTCTGATGTTATCATTAATATTTTTATTGTGATTATGATATGTTAATAAATCACTTCTGGATAATCTTTGAACTTCCTGACTGGTTTGTACCAAATGTGCTGGATAATAACCATGTGCGGTAAACCATGTAATTAAATCTTTATCTTGATACTTAAAATCTTCATCACTGGAGCAGATATGATGAATCCTCATAAATTGGGATTTTGGAATATTTCTAATAATATGTTTGGGATGACAGCTGGAGGCATGTAATAAGGTGTTAGAGTGAAAAAGTTTCCAATATACAGAACTAGCCAATGTACCATCAAATTGTCTTTTCAACATTACATCAAGAAAAGAGATGCACTCCATATGGAAACTGGCTGTAAATCGAATACCCCATTTATTTTCATTCAAATATTGAACAAACTCCTGTAGATAAATGGCATTTGATTTCCAAACCATCCAGCAGTCATCCAGAAAAATGTTTCCAGATATCTATTTCATCAAGAAATAGATTATGGCTGTTATCATAAATAATCATTTGTTCAAGATATCCCATAAACAAATCAGCATATATGGGTGCAAATGAAGCATCCATTGCTGTACCTTTAAGGTGTAGATAACACTTCTCATTAAAATAAAAAAAACATTCTTTGTGAGGATGTGTTCTGCTAAACACAAAAGAAAAGTATTAAAGCCAGATTGTATAATGAGATTTTATCCAACCAATATTTTAACGCTGAAAGACCAGCCCAATGAGGGATACTAGTGTATAAAGATATGACATAAAGAGTACACATCAACCATTCAGGTTCTAATTGAGTATCAGATATGATGTTAAGAAACTCAGTTGTATCCTGTATTCGACCTCTAACACCCTTCAATAAAAGTTTCAAAAATGTGGTCAAATAAACAGAAAGTGGTTCTGTAAGAGAACCATTACCAGACACAATTGGTCTACCTGGTGATTTGTTGACATCTTTAGGAATCTTCGGAAGTAAATATAAATACTGTGGTAATGGGTCTTTAACTTTCAGATGAAATGAAGTCTTTTCAGATATCATAACCCTCGCTAACTGCAATTTGCATAAATTCATCTATCTCCATTTTGAACCTGGAAATGGGATCGATAGACATTGCTGTATAGAATCTACCATCCTGTAGCTGTCAATCAGCTTCAGCTACATACATGGACCAATCCATCACCACTACGGTGCCACCCTTATCTGCTTGAATGATTACTATATTTTTATTCTTCCTTAATTTATCTAATGCTTCTAATTCTAGCATTGTTAAGTTATGAGGAAGAAAATTTCTATTCAAATTGGAACCAAAATTTAATTCCTTAAGGATGCATTTCTGAAAAATATCCACATGTTTATTAATGGGTAAAATATGCATGGATTTATGAAATCTAAATCCAGGAATGGAGGAAGCTGTAACATCACTATTGTTATCATTTTCAAAGTACAATTTGGGGTTAAGTAATCTGCAAAACAAATTCAAATCATCAACGAAGGTATCTTCAGACACAGAGCAGCCAGGAATAAAATTCAATCCTTTATTCAGTACTTTATAGTCTACGTCAGACAGAGTAACACATGAAATATTAAGCACGTTATTTGTAATTACTTCTGTTTCAGAAGGTGCAACAATGCTTCTAGAGATATATCTGAGTTTGTGTTTCCTGCCCACGCTCATTCTTCTACTGCTAAAGGGACCATATTAATACCAAGTTCTCCATCAACCTGTTCAAAATAACAAGTTTTTTAATGAGCTGGTGATGTTTGTTGTGTTTCAGTTTCTGTGTCAGTGTAGGAGGATGAATCTTCCCTTGAAGTATCAGTACTTTTCTTAAGAATGGATTTATTCCTTTTCCTTTTCTGTCCTTTTGTGAAAAGTCATTTTTAACAAATTTAACACTTTTAACATTCTCAAAATGTCTTCCCTGATTATAATCCCTTAGGTGCCTACAACATTTTGAAGTTTCCTTTCTTTCAATTCTTTTTCATATTCCAACAAATCTACACTTAGTTTATGTAAATAACTTTTATAAATTCATAAAACTTTTTGGACATGAAAGAACAATCACTTCACTCTGTGTAGTAGCTTTGAAATCTTTTAATCTAGTAGTAAAAAATGTCCACCAAGACAACAGTATAAGAAACCTTGAAATAAATTTGAAATAAAATGGAACACCATATTACTGGTACCTGTGGTTGGAGTAAAACTCCATGCCACTGGTTCCATTGCACATAATATATTGTTGACAGTGGTGTGGAAGTTAAAGGCCATAATCTTGTTCATTGCATGTTAATTGGTGATAGTAGTAGGATGTTGTACATTGGGCTTGTATATCTCATAAAAGAGTTTTGTAGACAGAAGGTATCTACACAGCAGCATATTTAACACAACAGTTATTTTATTTTTTAGCCATAATAGTAAGGAAACATAGTAATGAGCTCTGTGGAGTATGGAGAATGTCTGTCACAGCTGACTAAGAAGTGAAAAAACAAAGGATTCCATATGCTGGTATATCCAAGGAGGAGAGGTTAACAGTCCACTGAAACAGGTAATAGAATAGATACAGATCATGCAGCAAAGTAGTTCAGGACAACCCCAAGTCACCTTAAAATGCAAATTAGTCTAAAAAGACTAGAGATAGAGAAAAAAATGTTTTAGTGCAGCTCAGATTTCAAAGCAACTCGAGCCCTGGGATACAGCAAGCTCTGCACAGCATGCAGGAATAATACAAGAGCTACTGCATGCAATATGGCCAACGAGCGATCCAGGAACAATCTCACGGGACGTGCACAAGCGCTCCTACACTATTCCTGCACGGACACAGCTCCTGTATGCTAATTACCCTATTTGCTGGTGAAAACCATGCAAATGAGGTGAATTAGCAATCCAGGAAGCAGGTAGGCGCCTGTGCAGGAATAGTGTAACCTGCAGAAATGTATTCAGTTACTAACCGAATACATTTCTGCAAATTACAAAACGGAGGCATGACAGCTGAAAATAAATCATGTATTCAATGTACTAGGCATGCCAATGGCCACAGGAAATAGTTGCAAAATTATAAAAAATAAGTTTGATTTTTTTTTTTGGCCGATTTCGGCTGTTTAAGCATGGGGCTGCGGTGCGCAAACGGGATCGGCCCGAAAATAAGGAAAAAAGTTGGAAATAAGCTTTTAAACCAATATCAGCATTTTGCCATAATAGTCAATGGCATGCATAACACAACAATACCATGGAATAGTGGTTGCTAAAGGGGAAGGCTGAGTGTCAGCTTTGTAACCATGCATTGGCAGTCAGTTTTATGCAATTGAGGGGACTGATACTGAATCACAGATTTCCCCTCAGTGTTAACTTGCACTCAACCGTGTAGGTGCAGCAACACCATTGTATAAGCATAAGAGGTATATGACCTCATAAGGGGGAGTGTCATGCATGCTGTAAGCTTATTGGAGCTCTGTGGCCCATGTTTGCCCTTAGCTAAGCACAGCTAAGGAAGAGAGGTGTGTCTGAGGCTGCCTAGCAGTGTTTACATTGCCGAAACGGGTGTGTGCACCATGCACCGGGTTTTAAACAAAAAAAAAAACAGGAAATAGTAGCTCTGTTCACATCTGAGCAATGGGCATGCGCAGCGTGCCTCGGGGCTTAAACGGTAAGGCAATGGGAAGGGAAAACAACAGTAGGAAGGCAATCAAGGAGAACCAGCATAGCTGGCAGGTGAAATGTATCAGAATCAGCCAATTATAGAGGCAGCAGCCCAGCCCAGCACACTACTATAAACTATGCAAACGACTTTTATTCTGGTTTTTCCCACAAACTCTACACCACAGGTGTACACAGACAGGGACATTTTACCTGACAAAACTAACAAAATGATAGGGGCTGCTGTCGCTCTCATATATCAATATGTGGAAGAGACTGAGGGTGGTGAGGATGAGAATGCTGATGACCAACCCACAGTGAGGAGAAGGAGAAGAGTGTACAGACCCAGCATAACCTACCAGGGGCTACAATGAGCTGGAGATAGTGGAGCGCTATAGGGTGGACAGGGACATCCTACAGCAAATTGTTGAGCTGTGCCGGCCACGCCTCACACACAGAACCAACAGAGGGGAACCCATCCCAGTGGATACCAAGGTATGTGTAGGCTTAAGAATATTAGCCACAGGTACCTTCCAAAGGCCAATTGGGGATATCATGGGGATGTCACAGGCATCAGCATCCAGGATACTCTACCAGTTCCTGGATGCCATGTCAGCACATGCAGGTGAGCACATATATTTCCTCAACACCTGTGAGATGTTGACCAGCAATATGCGTCTCTTCCACCAAATAGCAGAATACCCTGAGGTAGTGGGTGCTATAGACTGCACGCACATACACATCAAAGCACCACCCAGTGAGTGGGGTAGGGTCTACATAAGCGCAGGTTATTCCCCTCCATCAAATGCCAGGTCATGTGCGATGCCCAGGGCATTATCTTGAATGTGTGTGGTGGCAGCCCTGGAAGCTATCATGACTCCCACATATGGCATCTGACACAGCTGTACCAGAGATTTGCCAGTGGGGACATCTCATATGGCCACCTAGTGGGGCATGCTGGTTACGCACTGGAGCCATGGCTGATGACACCCATCAGAAATGCACACACACCCGAACAAGAACTCCATAATGAGGCACATGCTCAATTCAGAATCATAATAGAGCATGTGTTTGGGATGCTCAAGTCACAGTTGCGGTGCCTGGACATATCCAGTGGAGCCTTGTAGTACTCTCCAGCTACATGTACACAACTTTTTGTTGTATGTGCCAGGCTACACAATATGATCCTGTGGAAACAGCTGCATCAGGAACAGCGAGGGGCAGGGCCACACAGCCCCCCACCATTGCCAAGGCCAGCACAGGCACAGAGGGACTTGGAGGAGGAACAATCTCAGCCTGCTGATGTAGGCAGAAAAAGGCATGCCCAGTATGCCCAGGTTTTGGCAAAGAGGCAACACATAGCACATACACTGACACGATAGGGACTCAGGGAATGACACTTCTCTCTGACTCGCACATACAGTAAAAGGGATGCCAAACATGACACCACCTGTGCTTTACCAAGTATGGGGAGTGTACTATGTGCATCCAACAGAGTCAGTCCTTCTGCACCATCCTCATTACTGGCACAGCCACAAGGTAAGTCACTCTTCCTATCAACTGCTGAATGGTGTAGTATGTTCTGCTAGTTGTATCTATGGTATGGATGTGAGCATGCAAGGTAATCGGGTGGCTGAATGGGATGGCAGCAGATAGTGGACACCTATATGGGCAGCATAAAATCCATAACAAATACTGGTGTCAACAAAGTAGGCAGTACTAGACAAGGTGACAAATCCCACTGCAGTACATGTGTGTCCATAGGACACACACATGCATGTCAGTGAGGCTCACATACCCAACAACAGCCTTAGCCAGCAGGACAGGTGTAGATGACCATAAAGAAAGGCTGTGCTAAGGCCTCCAATTGATGGCAAAGGAGAACAGCCCCCCTCCAGACATACACAGACAGACTACAACAGGTCTGGCAGTTGTAAGTTAGTTCTGAAGAGAAAGAAGTCTGAAACTGAAATGTAGGTCAATAAAACCTAAGATCTGTACTCTACTGATATGCCTCTAGTCTGCATGATAAGTCAGAATACAAAACAAAATGGAAGCCAACAGAGTACCTGAAATACCAGTACAGTCATAGCAAATGTTTACAGTTGTCAGGTGTGCCCCCCCACAATCCTACGTAGAAGTGCAGTAACATGCACATGTGGGTTTAATAACAGTGGAGCACAGATTACCTGAGCTAACCCAATTTACAGGATAGATAGTTGCATGTGTACAATATGCAGGTGTCTGTGTGTTAGGTTGTTGTGTGTTCTATATTGTGTGGAAGTGGTCAGCATGTAGGCATGGAGGGTTGTGTCTCAGTGGCCTATGGCCAGTACTGTTGATGACAGGGCCACGTTCTGAAAACTGCAGTGCCAACCACAATGCATTCCAGCAAGACCCAATTCAGCAGTCATCCATACCCACTGTTCAGATGTCAGTATCTGTCACCATCTGAAAGATGGACATGCCATGAATGTGGGCCCAGACATACACACAGTACACAGGTGGAAGTATCCTAGACAGACTACATAAAATTTAACTCTCAACTGCACACACCTTTGGAATTGTACATACATGTTAGCAGCACATTAGTTGTCTGTGTAGTATGGAATACTGATGTAGTCTGGCCAATCACTGGCAGACCACAAAAGGCACAGTTATGAAGTAATGAGAGACTGCCTATGTCCCAGCACAAGGCAGCATGAGGGGAATATCCCAGGTATATCTGTGAGTCAGCTGCAAGAAGCTTCCATATCACACATGCACTCAGCTCACCCCACCATCAGCCACAGGTTTATCATAGGTCATACCCCTGCTGTTGGGAATGAGTACAGTATGACCCCCACTTCTGTATGGAAATACCCACAGAATACAGCATGCTGAAGAGGTGTTCCATGCAGGTGTGTCGCTACCTGTAAGCAGCACCCTGCCAGCATCCAGACCAATAGATTAATATGGACAGGAACTATTGCCATTAACATCTCGCAGTTACTCTGTCACCCCAGGGGAATCCAGTGGCTCACAGACTGGGAATATAGAAGTGATAGAATCTACTGGCCTGCTACAGATGGCCTGCATCACTAACAAATGGCCTACAGTCCTCTGTCAAAGGCCTGTGCCTCACCTGTACTGCCAATGTATGTTATCTCACGGGGTCCCAACTAACAACATAATACAGTCCACAGAACACAAATGCAAGGCAATGTTGACAAATCCCAGTAGCATGCCCACCATGTCCTACTGCATGAACTGGACCAACCCCTAAATACTGCTGGGTTGAAGAGACAACTATAGGGATACTTTTCAGATATCGCTCGTATAATGTTAGGAAGAGGATAGAATAACAGAGTGGGGGATGTAGAAGCATGGACGCAATGGAGTGTGTGAAGTCTGAAACTCTGACGTGTGCCCATACTAGCCCTGCCTACAAACCCAGTAATGGGTGGCTAGAGACCTGCTCATAAACCTTAATGTGAAGGGGAACTGACCAGATATATCAGCCCAGCCTCTGAGTAACCTTGGTGAATCTGTACAGATGAGAGGTATGGCCACAGCAGGATATGGCCATTCTGTTATGTCAATAGATGTACAAGCAGGGGATCCTCAGCCACCACGGTACCAAGGTGCTGGAACATTTACACAGACCCATCAGCAAGTGTCTGCAGCTACCCTCCAGAATGGCATGAGTGTGCAAGAATATGTAGGCTGCAGACCACAATACTGAACACAGCTTCGTTCATCTTGTATTTCCCAGAAAATAACTGTGAGCAAATAAGTATATCTGTCAGTAGTTGATGACATAATACATCACAGTGTAAAACAGTACATATGTCTGAATATCACTGCTAACACCAACCATGTAACACAAGCAGCACAGACACAATAGTCACAGTATCCCACTATCTTTCACCCATTGTGACTCCATATTGTCAACCTATCTACAGATATCCTGTAGAAACAGGTTGCTAGCTGTAGGTGTAGAACACCAAATCCTGGACTGGAGTACAAACTACCTGGAATGGATTCACACACTCAATTCAGAAGGTCATACTGGGCATGCTCCTACACTTAGAGAAATGAAGCCCATGTCTGACAACAACAATGGACTATACATATCTGTCACAGATGTCTGTGCACACACACCACATTGCACACCATTCATGCTTTGCACACACATTGGATAGGAATACTCACACATATCCAAGGCCAACACACTATAATAGGTCAAACGTACACACACAGAGCTGTGGGGAAGACAGAGAAGACAGTGACAGAGAGATTTCCATAATTAAGCCTGTCCCACCCACCACATATACCATTGGCCAATATCACATGATGTGACAATGTCAATCACTGTAGATTTTTGCATTTGGTAGCCCTCAGCACTATAGTGTCTGTGGTGCTTGTGATAACTGTGCAACATGATAGTAGAAATCATTATTCAGCTAGCATTTGTATACCCAGTCCTGTCAAATGTAAAGTTATGTGTGACTGAGTGTTGTGTGTGTGTGTGTTTCCAGGGGAATTGTTTATGGCCCCTTCACACACACACTGCACTTCCCATTGCCGATATTAGCACTCATGCTGATGTCAGTCACCTTGAAATAACCCTCTGGCCAAGTCTCAGCCCCATAAGCTCCATGGTGCTTGCGATAACTGTGTAATGCTGTAATGTAACATACTAGTTAGGTAGGAGTTCTAATCCCAGGCGTGGCAACTGTGAAAACTGTGTATGTGTGTGTGTGGAGATTAATGATTTTGAGGCCAGTCACAGTCACTACACCTCCCATTGCCATACTTTAGCAAGCCTGCTGATGTCAGTCACCTTGAAATACCCCTTTGGACAAGGGTCAGCCCCATAGGCTCTGTGGTGCTTGCGATAACTGCTTAATGCTATAGTATAATATACTAGTTAGGTAGGAGTTCTACTACAGACATTGAAACTGTGTGAGAGTGTGTGTGTGTGTGTGTGTGTGTGTGTGTGTGTGTGTGTGTGTGTGTGTGTGTGTGTGTGTGTGTGTGCATGGAGATTAATGATTTTGAGGCCATTCACAGTCACTACACCTCCCATTGCCCTACTTTAGCAAGCCTGCTGATGTCACTCACCTTGAAATACCCCTCTGGACAACAGCCAGCCCCATAAGTTCTGTGGTGCTTGTGATAAATGCGTAATGATATTAGTGTAACATACTAGTTAGGTAGGAGTTCTAATCCCAGACATGGCAACTGTGAACCTGTGTGTATTTGTGTGAGAGACTGTGCTCTTGATAATATCTGATATTATGGACATTCACACTTACTACTCTCTCCTTACCCCCTCCTTTAACACTGCTGCTAATGTTAGTCACCTTCAAAGATACCTGTGGAGGGCTCTCCAACATATAAGCTCCATGGTGCGTGCCATAAATGCAGACCAATGTAGTAGCACTAACTACACAGCTATGAGTTTGAATCTCATCTGTGGCAAACGTATGTATGTGTGTACCTCAAAGATTTTGGCCCCATCTACACCCAATACACATCTCAGTGCCTGATGTTAGTAGTCCCTGCAGATATCATCCACCTTAGAATTACCTGTTGCCAACCCTAAACCATGTCAGGTCAGTGGTGCATGTGGTAAATGCGTAACATACTGGTCCATAAAGATTGTTAGATAGAGGTTTGAACCTCACCCCTGGCAAATGTAAATGTGTGTTTAGGGTAAGATTATTTTTGGGCTCTCTCACCCACTACATCACCCAGTGCCCGTATTTACAAGGGTTGGTGATGTTCCTCACCTTAGAAGTACCTTGGAACAACATCCATCCAATAAACTCTGTGGTGCATGCAATAAATGTGGTACACTATTGTAGCAATACATACCTAAGTAGGGGTTTGAATCTCATTACTAGCAAGTGTGTGTGTGTGTGTGTGTGTGTGTGTGTGTGTGTGTGTGTGTGTGTGTGTGTGTGTGTGTGTGTGTGTGTGTGTGTGTGTGTGTCTGTCATCAGTATTCTGTGAGGAGGGTGCTGTGATTGTGTAATAACAAAATGCGTTGTGGGGTGGGTTTTGCTAAATTATTATGTTGAGGACCTAGTATATGTCACAATGTCCACCTTACAAGGACAACATATGTCAAACACCAGAGAGGCTAGTGTATGTGACATTATGGATTGTTGAACAATATAGGCAAACCTTCTATTACTCAGAGAGCACTCTCCACCCATGTCTCATACACAAATACAATTGGCTAGGCAACAACCACTATATTGGTAGTTCCCTGCATAGTGCCTCACAGTAACCACAGTGTGATTGCAGTGGACTACATGCCTGTTGACCACAACAGTGCCACTGACATCAGAAAGTGTTGTGATATGTTACATCTCCTGACTAAGTGTGCATTATCCAGCATGTAAAAGCACATGGTACCCTGTTCCATCCCCTTAGTAGGCTAATAAATACCTACAGTGGCCCTTTTGCTATGTTCCCCACTGGATGCCTGCAACAACTGTAGAGTCTGCAAATGTAACCCACAAAGGGAATACCATGCCTTATACACATGTCCTGTATGGACAGACGCCACTAGTATCATGCTGTCAATGTAGGTGCAAGCATGACCTCAGTTCCATATCCAAGTCTCACCAAATGAGGTCAGGAATGCTACATCAGAAGATAACAATCTGTCCACACAACATGCCACAGAGACCTCAAGTACATTTCCACATGTCAAAGAACATGTGTGTGGGACATGTGCACAACCCAGACACTGTCCATGTTATGGAATATAGTTCACATACATGGGAAGCAGTGCACATCACTGGCCACCCACAATAGTAACCCAGATGAGTGGATGGTGAATACAATACCCACCCCTGGGGACCAATCCAGGGACTATACCCCTGAGCCACACTGGAGACTATTGTCATGTGGCCTGACGCCAAGGTATTCCCTTTGCCTAGCCTTGTACAGCCTTCAAGCCCATTCACCTACTACACAAATATGAAGCAATGAACCTATGCATCTCAGTACTGGCAAATGTGTGTGTGTGTGTGTGTGTGTGTGTGTGTGTGTGTGTGTGTGTGTGTGTGTGTGTGTATGAAGATAAATGATTTTGAAGCCATTCACAATCACTAAACCTCCCTCACCCTACTTTAGCACACTTGCTGATGTCATTCACCTTGAAATAACCCTTTGGCCATGTTTCAGCCATATAAGCTCTGTGGCACTAGCGATAACTGCATAATAATGTAGTGTAGCAAACTAGTTCATATGTTCATAGGTAGGTATCAGGCTATCGGACCAAGGGTCTAAGTAAGCCTAGCCAACAAGGTTCCCTGGCTTATTCCACCCAAGAAAGTTACTTTCCTGTGCCCCTGTTGAGCAAAGCCACAGAAGTGATCCCCAGGATGTATTTTCTATTTCCCATCCACTCATCAAGATTTTTCTTGAAGAGTGCTAAAGAGGAACTTGTTCCAGAGTATTGGAAGTCTCTGGGACATGGATCTATCCCTCCAGCATGTCCTGTTTATTGTGGTGACAAGGTTTAGGTCCCTGGAGCGTGTAGCTTGGAGGGATTGGGATTTCTTTAGGTGTAGCATATCCAGCAGTTCTGGGTTTGACATAGCTTTATATGTTAGACAAAGATCACCTCGGAGTAGATGATATGCTACGGAGTAAAGCTGGAGTTTTTTTAGACAGTCAGTGTAAGGCATCTGTTTGAGGCCAGTAATCCTCTTTGTGAGGTACTTCTGTGGCCTTTCCAGCTGCTGCAGATGTCTTGTGCGATACATTCCAAAAGGGGCGTTGTACTCTGTAATGGGTCTAATGAGTGTTGAGTAGAGGGGAACAATGATCTCTTTTTTCCTGGATGAGAACCCTTTTGTGATAAGGTGTGCTATGTAGAAGGATTTCCTGACTACTGTGGCAATGTGATTATCAAAGGAGAGACTACTGTCTACCTGGATCCCAAGGTCTCTTATCACACATTCAGCATTAAGTAGACTGCTGCCTATGTGGTAGTTCATGGGTACAGAGTTTTTACCAAAGTGGATGACAATGCACTTTTTGGCATTGAGTTTGAGGCCATGGCTCTGACACCAGTCATTTGTCTCAGTGAGCCCCTTCTGTAGGATGTCCACATCATTTGGGGACTCGACTAGGGCTCCTAGTTTGCAGTCATCTGTGAACTTCGTTAGCCAAAGGCCTTCTGTGTTAGCCTGTACTTCAGAGAAGTAGATACCAAACAGGAGAGTCCCAGGACTGAACCCTGTGGTACTCCACTTGTCCCTGGTTTGAAGTCAAATTTGGAGTCTGCAACATTTACAGTGTGGGTTCTGTCAGTGAGCCAGTTGACAACCCATCTTGTGATGTAGGGATTTATACCTAGTTTAGTGAGTTTAGCTATAATTCCAGAATGGGAGATGGTGTTGAAAGCCTTGGCCAGGTCAAGATAGACTGTGTGAACCACCTTACCTCATCTACGGCTTTGGTGGCTGCCTCAAAGAAGTCGTTCTGGTTCAGGAGGCATGATATGCCTTTCCCAAACTCAAACTGGGTGGGTTCCAGAGTTTGGAGGTTACCAATGTCTTTGTTTATGAGTTCCATTATGATACGTTCCATGGCCTTACAGACCAGGCTCCTCAGGCTAATAGGGCGATAGTTCCTGGGATCAGTGGTGGCTCCCTCTTTGTGGAGTGGGATAACTGTTGCTGTGTGCCATTCAGTGGGCACAAAGCCTGATGTGAGGCTATGATTGAACATGGTGCTTAGGTGGGGAGACAGTTCATTTTGAAGTTCATGTAAAACACAGCCTGGGATGTTGTCCATTCCCATGGATGCTGTGTTTTTGGCTTTAGAGAGTGCAGCTTTTACCTGCGTAGTTGTGATTACAGGGACTCTGCATTCTTCCTGTATAGATATGGGCCCTTTAGGGGTGAGAGGGAGGGTAAAGTTAGCATTGAACCTATCTACCAGGATGTTGGCAGTATCAGCTGGTTCTGCAAATTTCATGCCGTTGTGCTGTAAGTCAGAGGAGATCTGGGTGTTGCCATTGAGATTCTTGACATAGCTATAGAATGCTTTGTGGTTGTCCTTAGAATCAGTGGTGATTTTGTTTTCATAACTAGCTTTGGAGGATCTTATAAGGGATCTCAGCTTCTTACTGAGGCTGACCAGGGAGTTCCTCCACTCATGGGATTTTACTCTCTTTTGCAACAGTTTCTTCCTTCTGTTGTAGAGTTTGTTTATGGCAGGGGACCACTAGATTGGCTTCCTTTTTTTTGAGGATAGCATCTTGGTTCTATTTGGGATAGCACGATCCATGCACTCGTGTAAGTGCTTATAGAGTGCATTAGTATAGGATTCAGTAGTCATAACTGTATTGTCTATCTGCATGGGTGTCATGAAGTTCGCCACTTCTGTCTTAAGAAGCATGAAGTTAGCTTTGGAGAATTTTTTTACTGTGGTTTCCTTAATGGGGGGTGGGGGCAGGATGTGGATATCTAGGGTGATCTGACCAATGAAAAGTTGACTTCAGGTGTGGAACACCAGTCACTCATGTTGGTAATGACTAGGTCTAGGATATTGTTGCCCCTGGTGGGGGTGTGGATAAGTTGATCCAAGGCATTGGAATTTATGAATTCCAGTAAGCATTGAGCAAAGGAGTTGGTACATGAGTAGTTTTCCCAGTTAATGGTGGGGTAGTTGAAATCACCGATTATTAGGGTGTTTGGTTGAACCCTAATATTTCTAGTATATCGAGAAAAGAGGAGTGGGAATCCTGGGACATGGTGGGGAATACAATTTGGATTGCAGTTTTGCCCAGAGTTAGTTGTACTTGGATAACCTTGGATGCATTATGCTGAGCAACTAGCCTGGAGGCGTGGGTATCCTTAATGAATATGGAACACCTCCGCCTTTGGTGTTCCGGTCCAAGTTAGATGGCCGAAAGTGTGGTATGAGTTATAGCCTGGTAATGCAGGGGTGCTTTCTGGAGCCTTGAAACAGGTCTCAGTCACTACACAGATATCTATGTTCTCCATTTTAAGGAGTGTCTCGAGGCAGTGCATTTTGAGATTTAGACTTCTAGCACTGAGTAGCATTACCCTCAGTTTTTGCTCGCCTGTTCCTGTTATGGTGGTTAATTTGTCATTTGAACCTTGCCTAAAAAGGCACTATAGGGGTGGCAAGAGCCTTAGCCAGTATCCGGAATCCCAGGGGTGACAGGTTCAGGCCATCTTTGGCAAAGCATTGTGGTCTGTCAACCATGTCATCCTAGGCAGACAGATACTGGATCCCCTTAGAATGACACCAGAAGCTTAGCCAATTGTTGAAGTCAATCATTTTGTCCTTGTACTGTGGTATAGTTCTGGGAGAAGGCAGGATGTGACTCAGAGCTAGGGTTAAACCTGCCTGGGCTACAAGATCAGAGAGCTCTTCCATGTCTCTTTTCATGTAGTCCATGGTGGTATGTCTCAGGTCATTCACACCAAGATGGACAATGACAGAGTCATGTTTGTACTTGTTGTGGAGTGACCTGAGTGCATAGATTATGTGGCAGATCCTGGCACATGACAGGCAGCTGACAGTAACCTTCTCCTTGTTTAGCCTGGTGAGTGGGATATCAGTGTGCCTGACTATAGAGTCACCTATGACTAGTGTGTTGGGTATGTTGTTTTGCTTATGGGCTGTGGTTGAGTGGCACACTGAGTCTGTGGACTATATGTCATTTGGGTTGTGTTGGGGGATGGAGGTTGCTTGCATTTCTGCTTTGGAGGTCTCTGTTGCTTGAGCAGATTATTATTGAGAGCCTCTGCAATTGTTTTTGTATTTCTATGTGTGGATTTTGCTGGTGTAGGTTTAGTGGGACTATGTGATAAGTGTGGTGTGGTGCAAGTGTTTACCTTCTCCTCTTGACTGTCAAGTTCAGTCTTGGTTGGAGAGAGCTTTACCTCCAGTTTGGCTAGATAAGTGCATCTCTCACAGCCTGCAGTGTTTGGTGGTAGGAGAAGAGGGTTGTCTGTGTACATGAGGCAATTGCTACATTGCCCCAAGATGTCCAGATTCATGAGATAGACAGGAGAGAGCACTGGGAGCTGACCCTTGGACATGCGTGAATAAAAAACTACTTTCCTCTAGACAAGTGAGGAAAGTGAGTACAAGAGCTGTTTTTCTATAAGAAAGTGGAGAAAGTAAGTACAAAAACTGTTTTCTTCTAGGTAATGAGGAAGGTTGTGTACTGTAGTAATTTGTAGCTTATACGGTGCTTACAACAAGTTCTGAACAAGTGCTGAGCATGAATAAGCAAACTCAAGTGCTAAAACTAGGTAGGAGTTCTAATTCTGAACCTGTCAACTGTAATAATGTGTGTTTCCCTGAGAGAGTGTGTGTCTTCATTGACACCTGCTTTTGTGGACATTCACACTTAGTATACTTCCCTTACCCCTCCTTTAGCACTGCTGCTGATGTTACTCACCTTCAAAGATACCTTTGGACAGCTCTCCAACATGTAAGTTCTATGTCACGTGCAATAACTGCATAACACTGTAATAGCAATACATAGTCAGGTAGGGGTTTGAAACTCAGTACTGGTTTGTGTATGTGTCATCAGTATCCTGTATGGGTGTTGGGGTGATTCTGTAATGACAAGATCCATGGCAGAGTGGGTTTGCTACATCATTATATTGAGGACCTATATGTCCCAATGTCCACATTACAAGGCCAACAGTTTTCAAAAACTGAATACAGGTTGTATTCAATCCTCAGCCATAAATGTATGCAGTCATGTGCAATTATTATGTGACAGTATGGATAAGTAAACAATATAGGCAACCGTTATAATACCCAGATCCCACTCCTCACCCATGGATCATGCACACACATGCTTGGCACTTACTCTCTTACTCCCTTCTATTCTTACTTTGTCTCAGTCTCTTTCTCTCTCTCTCTCTCTGATGGATGTGGAAAAGTACATCTGTTTTGTATAGGCAGCAGCTTGAGTTTTGTAAGTAATGCTCATGACCAGCTGATGGCTTGTGCAAGAATTGCAGTCCTCCACTTCACTTGCTAATTGCATGTGGAACAGCTGTGGTATCATTCTTATAGCCAATTGCATGGAAACACACTCCTATAACTAAGCACTTCATGTGGGTGTTGGCATTTTTCCTTCACTGTGTGCAGGACATCATGTGGGTGTTTGACAAACAGCATCACAGAGGGTAGTTGGACATACCTCTTTCAACATACAGTGTGGAGACAGGCCAACAAACAGGAAGGGGATGTTCCAGACATGGGGACAGAATGTAAGTATTGCTGTTCTACATTTGAAGTAATGTTGGTTTAACAGGGTTTGTGTGGATATGGCTGGATTACATGATTTAAGTCTGGCATGACAGTCTTATGTGGTGGAGGAAACTCTCACCTGTAGGGCTATCTGCAGACTGGCCAGAGTTTGGAGTCTTACATGTGGTGTGTTACTCACACATTTCCGATCTTTAGAAATGCAGAATCATACTCTGATGACTGCAGTCAGTACATGGTGACATCCATGTGAGTTACTGATTTCATATCCCTCAGAAGAGATATGTCACAACAAACCCTGTTACACCAGGAAATTTCTCAGTTTATCACAGCAATATATCAATATTGGCCCTGTGGTTGTGCCTCTGTCCCCCAAGTCTGTCACCCTTTGTCCATATGTCATGCAGTAAAAGGTGCATATGTACAGTATATCATTATTTATTGACATCATACCTGATAACAAGGCAGTGGGATATCAGACTGCTAGACATGTTATGTGTAGTAGGCCTTAGATTTGAGGAAAAAACCTGGATATTCTGTTGTAGTCTGTACAGTAGTAAGGTCTGTGTACTTATGGTGATTGTTGATAGAGTGTGCATTGCGAATATATTAGTTGGCCTGTGTTCAGACTGTGGTAGATGTAATTGTTCTTGGTCCTAAATATACATATATAAATATGGATCTAGGACACTTGCTCGAAAAAGCAAGTGTCCAAATCCATATACACCGATCACAGTTTAATGAAAGCGCTTTAATCGAAAAAGCGCTTCCATTAAACTGTGAAAAAAAAAAAAACACTAATGAAATTTTTTTGCAGGGTGGCTTTGCCCCCCTGCACCTCCCACATCCCCCTACTTAAATATTCTCACTCCAAGGTCACACTACAGTGGAGTAAAGGAATATTGCCTTACTCGCACCTCAGTGTGACCGGCACACCACTCACACATACCCAAAATTGCTGTTTCGATGAACAGCAATTTCGAGTATGTGTGAGAGCGAATTTGGCTTTCGGTGAAAGTTAAATTTGCGCAAGTGTCCTGGTTCCATAAATATATATCTAAAAATATATATGAGTGTATGTACATGTATACATATATCTATATATATATCTATATATATATATATATATATATATATATATATATATATATATATATATATATATATATATATATATATATATATATATATATATATATATATATATATATATATATATATATATATATATATATATATATATATATATATATACACACACATATCCTTATGTGTAAACATGAGTGTTGTATATACCTTCCCAGATGTATCCCACCATATTTATCTGATATGTGTATATTTAGATATAATAACATACTGATTCTACACTATTTTCACTAACAAGTGCTAAACAATTGTAGAAGTCAAAGCAGTTGTTCACTACTATTCAGTATGTGTATTGAAAGATATATTTGAAAAAACAACAAATATCTTCACAGCTCCAATGGCTTAGTAGTTAACTGTTGTGACTATAGTGTACAGGGTCCTGGGTTCAAGGGTTGTTTATTTTGCTGCTAGGCAGTACAAGGACTGTTGGATGCAGAGTGGTTAAAGCAGTTTTGAGCAGCTTTAAGTGGGTTTGCGCTGGTTTGCGTGATGGTAAGTGGTGCTAACGTACAGTGAAACGAAAAGGCTTTGAATGTGCTTAGCATTTATATTTAAGCAGTGCTTACACCTGCTAACCATAGCTCAGCCCTGGCAACCAGTGATCACATTCCACTCTGATGAAATAGCAGGGTAATCACATCTTTAATAAGTGTATTTAATCCATGTACATAACATGCTTCTACGTGCTGTCATTACAGTAGTAAGGGGTGTGAGTATACTGTATGGGACACCTGAGTATATATGGCTAGTACAACAATCTTTTCTCTTGGTACGTGTTTCATTCATGGGTAGTATCCCAGGTTATATGCAGTCACACTTGCATGTATTGTATCATTACATTACTACTGTTAACAGTGCTTTCCTAAGTAAGAGTAGATTGCAGATTGTAGTACTGGAACCATACACTCCTGCATGCAAAGCTGGACTCTGAGTCTGTTTTTGGTGTGTGAACTGTGTGTTATTAAGTATTTGCTACTGGATATTGATCTGATATGTGGATATTAGCTGTAGACTACTATGTGTATATGACATGTCATTGAGGGCTGCTGTCATGTAGTAATGGCATATCTATCAGTGTCAGACATCTATCTGTCAAAACATTCATCCTAATGCATAACCTGTTAGCTAACTGATTTCTGTCTGTCCTCTGTACATATGTGCAGATGTCAGGTATCCATATTGGCTGCTTACAGGCAATCTATGTTTGACTGACACTGACATGTCTGTCCAGCTGTGTTATGAATGCCACAGCTAGGAAACCCCACCCTGTATGCATCACATGCCATGGATACCTCAACTAGACTACCACAGTCAACAGAACATGCTTGGGTACAGGTCTCCAACCCAGGCACTGGCCATGTCATGTAATATATGTTGCATACATGTCAACTGGAGCACCTCACTGGCCCCCTGCAAGAGAAAACCAGATGACTGGATGTTGCATTTAACTGTCACCCTTGTCACTCTGGGGGTCACTCAAGTGGCGTCAGCTGATAGATGGCCTGCTGACAAATGTCAGGTGGCATGATACCAGTGTACTCACATCCCCTACTCTTCTCATCTCTCCATGGACATTAGCCTGGTACACACCTAGGAACACCTGCACCTATAGACCCCATTACTGACAAATGTGTCAGTGTGCATTACTGAGAATAACAGTATGTGTGTGTTTGTAAACTTGTAGTTGATAATACCCTGAGGGCCTTCTCACCCACTACACCCCCATTGCCATAGTTAGAAATGGCTGCTGCTGTAATGGACATTAAATGTACCTTGTTACACTCTTCACCCTATCGGCTACCTGGAGCTTGCAGAACCAGCATGATACTGTTGTACCAATGGGTAGATAGGCATGGGTTACCCTCTGAGTCCTGGCAAGTGTGTGTATGTGTGCAAGTGTGTATATTTGTAGGATACAGCATTCTAAGGCCACATTCTCCAAATACAATACATTTTCCATACATTATAAGGGATAGTGATGCTGCTGACATTAGGAGAGTCATGACAAACCCTCACCCTACTATCCCTGTGGCATGTGCAATAAATGCATATCCCTGTAGTAGCACTGATGAGATAGACAAGGGGTTATATTGCATCCTGGTCAATGTGTGATTGTGGGTATGTCAGAGCATTATCATGGGTTTCAGTGAGTAAAATATCCAGTGTGGGTGCTGGGTGTACTTTCCTTACACCCTGGTACCCCCAGTACATGTCCCAAGGTCCACTGTATGAGGACCACTGTCACCATCAACCATACAGGTAACTGATTACACTATCCAGCCTAATGATGCATGTGCTGTGTGCAAATTATCTGTAACAGAATGGACTCACTGGCATGGCAGCTAGCACTGATAAACCCAGGTCTCTCAGATGTGTGTATGACTGTTATGTGTTTGTCAATGTGTATATGATAGTATGTCACACTATGTATTGTTCATTAACAACCAGTACATCCCCCATTACCATACTGTACAAGGCCTGGTAATGTTCTTCACTTAACAAGAAACTTGGGACAAACCTCATCCTTAAAGCTGTGTGGTGTATGCAATTAAGGCCAAACACATTAGTAGCAATAAGTACCTAGGTAGGGGTTCTACTTTCAGTGTTGCCAAGTAAGTGTGTGTGTATATGAAGGGATCTACTTCAGTTTGCAAAAAAAATACATGTTCCAGGAGGTCATTTGTCTGGGAACTGACTGGAAAATGCTAACATTTCAAAGGAATCATCTTTGGGAAATTCATTCCATCAAAACTAGTAGTATGTGTAAATGCCCTCTTCCCCATTGTACAGCTGTACAGTGATACTGGAGTTGGTATATATAGCTGGCTGTGGATGTTGTGCACACAGCCACCCTCATTGGGGTTATTGTTGGGGTCTATATTAGAACATTGAAGTTTCACAACTTCGAATGTTCTAATATCGACCCCTATTCAGCGAACACTGAAAATAGACAGAAAGCCAAATTTTTTCCTAGGGAAAGAATTTGGTTGTTCATTTCTGTCACTTTGTTATTTTCAGCATTGTGGTAGAAAATTACAGGTCGGGTTCAGGTAACTGTGCAATTGGGTGCGGGTTAGGTATGTGTGCAATTGTGTGGACATGAGAGTTAGGGTGGGTTAGGTGAGTTAGGGTTAGGGCGCGGGTGAGGTGAGTGTGATAGTGACGGACCTTAGGGTTAGGTTTTGGATTAATGTAAGTGGATAGTTAGTGGTGTTTGTACAGTTTAGTGTAGGGTTAGATGTAAGATTTTAGGTGTAGGTGTGTTGATTGCTGTTTGTTTGGTGTGCTTGTGTTGTGTATATGATTTTCGGAACAGCAAATTTGTTCCCTAGGAAAAAGTTTGCTGTTCTGCATGTTCGATGTTCTCAGCTTTCGCTGAATAGGGGTCGTTATTAGAACATTCAAAGTTGTGAAACACCCACCTCCACAATGCTATTGTCAGGTTTCTGGCTTGGCTGACAGGGCAGGTGCCCCAAGGCTGGCGAGGAGCTCCTCAGCATGTGTCAGTGGGTGCTGGATGGCATGACCCCCCCCCACCTGTGGGTACCTGGTCCCCCCTAACTGCAGCAACATGCTGACGGATGTGGCAGATGAGATCAGTGCAACGATGTTGCACCAACTCATAACTGCGGTTATGCAGGCCAACATTGTTTACCCTGTGAATGAGCTCATTCTACAGGGTGGTCATCTCCTGAAGATCATGGGCCTTAAATCTAAAGAGAGTTCTCTGATGTTGTACAATGAAGTTTATGATATCATTCTCCTGGGGAGTATATGGAGGGAGGCACTCACGGGACATGGTACCTGGAAGACATAAACAGGAAAAAAGGTCAGACGACCTCATACTGCAAGGATATAATAGTTGTTAATTGACATCTCTCCCCCCACCACCATATCTGCAACAATAATCTGAACACACAAATCAATGGGTATGTTTACGCCAAACCTACTGTTGGGACATATATCCTGTTGTTCAACAAATATTGAAATGTGTTTTTATTCATGTTCCATGTTGAAACACTCTCACTGGTGGCCTGCTGCTATCAATGTAACCTGCATGCCATTGCAATGGCCACTGTGGTTTCATATATGCATGTGTTCTGTTCGCTATGCAACTGTTCCACATCTGGTGTTTTGGGTTAATGGGAATATATATGCATGCTGTTATAACTAATCCTGGATTGTGTTGACTATTACTAACCCACATATGTTCTACAACTGCAACAAAATAGCATGTTTGAGAAGGCTGTTCCCAGCGGACCCACCTTTCCCACCTCATCTGGCTGTGGCACCGGGCCACAGCACATCTGGGTCCCACCCCGGGACCTCCTCATCCACTGGTCTTGTACTACCTACAGGTGGAACCACCTCAGGGATGGGGCTCATCCCCCTCAGGAATGGGTACAGACAGGATGCTGTCACCTGAAGTCAGGTCCAGGGTCTGGTGCATAGGGAGCTCCGCAGAGAATTGGGAGATCTGCTACAGCAGCTTGAGGGCCTCGTGGCACAATTAGAGGGTCCACCTGCCCCTCGTGCTCAGCCCCCAGCACAGCCACCTTCAGTGCCGTGAAGGTGCAGTGGTGACTGCCCATGGTTGGAGACCTCAGTCCCACTGTTTCCATTTGGGGGCTCATGTGCTTCCAATTTCCAAACACCCCTCCCCGTCCAAGGTGTTTACCCATCACATGTGTCATATACCACCCCTGTATGCTGTCTTGTCTGTCTTCCAACCCAGCCTACCTCCCCAAATATACCTACTATTCTTCCCCAACAGCCCACTCTCACCTTAACAAAAAAAGGGCAGTCTGTTCCCAAAAAGAATTTCACACCATACATAACTGTTGATTTTGCACCCACTTACAACTGCTTAAAAGTGCCTTAATCACTCTGTATCCAACAGCCCTTGTTCTGGCCAGCAAAAAAAATTATCAGCTCTTGCAAGTGTCTAACCCAAGACCCTGCACACTATAGCCACAGCAATTTACCCCTAAGCAATCTGATTTGCAGATATGTGTGATGTTTTCTCAAACATATCATGCAGCACAGTCATTCAACAGTAGAACAGTAGGGAAAATGTATATATATATATATATATATATATATATATATATATATATATATATATATATATGTGTGTGTGTGTGTGTGTGTGTGTGTGTGTGTCTGTATATATGTAGATATATATATATATATATATATATATAGAGAGAGAGAGAGAGAGAGAGAGAGCATTCAGACATTGGATCCACACTCTGAACCTCCTTCCTCCACAACTGCACTGTTCTGCCTTACTACGAAACAGAGTGTCACATGTGGACACAGTCTAACATTAGGGGGGATATATAGGGACAGATAATGGATATGCCTATTACAAACCTATGCAGTTTGTGCATGACACATTTCACATTACCATGACTGTTCTGAAGGTGGTGGGGTCTGGAACTCATGTATTTATTATGACTTCATTACTTCCACCTTCATCTATTTGCCGTGACCAATATAGATGTTTGGAGGAACAGAACAGACACTATGATGGCTTAAATCTTTACATTCTGTGCAGATCTGCACAGTTGACAGGTATGGCTCACTGCTCACAGGGCTAGATGCTATGTCCATAGCAGTTGTTCAGCAGGACATCATTAGAGCAAGTCTTGATGGCACATATAAATCTTTCAACATCATCTATCTCATTATTACAGAGCCGTACTACATTCAATTATATGCTGACATGTTTCACATACCTGTTTTATTATTGGGCTCTCTTCTGTGTACCAGTTGGATGTCTTCCTTGTTTGTTTTTTTGTTTTTTTAACTAGTATTTTTTAGTATTATTTTTGTTTTTTTGGGTTTTTTTGTTTTTTGTTTTTATTTCTTTCTCTCTCTATCACTCCACTACAATGATCAAGCTGGTTTGAATAGGTTGCAGCATGGCTTTTGTAGGTGATGCTCATGATTAGCTGATGGCCTCTGCACCAATTGGTGTTTCCCACTTGCTAATTGCATGCAGCCAGCTGTGTAGTACTTCCAATAGCCAATGTCATAGTAACTCACTACTATAAATGACTACATCATGTGGGTGTTGTCCCTTTATCTTTCCTGTATGGAAGACATCCTTCCTGTGTGTGGGCAGCAGCGTTACAGACAGCTGGTGGCAATACCTCTTACAACAGGACTTGCAGACAAAGGCCAACTACACGTTTGTATAAGGTTCCAGACCTAGAGATAGTGTGTGAGTATTGCTGTTATATGCACTGAATACTGATCATTTGACAGGGTTTGTGTGTACATGCTAGTTTTGCATGGAATACAGTCTGTCTGCATAGCTCTCAACTGTGGGCCTATCCACATGATGGCCAGATGATTGGATGTTATGTTTTGTCTGTTCTTCACAAAGGTCTTGTCCCTGGCATATCAGTGCCACTCTTTCCGTTGATTGCTGTCAGTACGTGGTAACATCCATTTGTGTTTCTGACTTCATATTCCTGAGTAAGGGTATGTTGCAAACAATCATGTAACACCAGCACCTTTCACAGTATAAACAGCAATACTTCAAATATGGCCCTGTGTTTCAGCCTCTGTCCTCGACCTATATACCAGGCTTTGTCTAGATGTCATGCAGTAAGAGGTTGTTAGGTAATGGCCTATCATTATTTACTGCTAACATTCCTGCTATCATTCCAGTGATGTTGTGGACTCCCACACAAATTGTGGGGTAGGGTCCATATATATGAGGGCTACAGCTGGACAAAACATGTGTGACCCTGTACAGTCCGGAGGTCAGTGTATGGAGAACACTGTTATATGCACTTGTAAGATATTTTATGGGGGAGGGGTATTAAATGTTTTTAACCTAGGCTGTTACATGTGAGGGATATCAGTAATAAGAAACATTAAGGTATATGGCTGTACATTTTTATACGTTTCACCATGGGAACAATGGTGGGCTAGAGCTTATTGCCTTACACACAGTTCCGTTTGGCAGTAGGATAGTGATGTTTTAAGTTAAGCATTATGTAATGGATACATTTACATTGTGACAACTAATACTTTTCCCCATAGGGGTTGATTACAAAGTGTAATTGGAGGCTGCTGAACTACATCTGTAATTAAGTGTTGATTGAGTCTTATCTTCACGGCAAGTGTGTTTTTTACTGTTGCACTACTTGAAGGCTTTAACCTAAACAGTAACGTATGTTATGTTTTTCAGATTGCTGTATCATATTTTTTTTGAGAGTTGCATTAATCAGGTAGTATGCATTTCAAACGCGTAACTGCTATAAGAAATGGCACAAACAACTGAAATAGTACACAAATAAACATTTCTATGTATGCAAATTTGTGTGTGGTGTCCTGTCCTTTGCATTGTGTGTGGGTATATGTTTCATGCAATAATTCTCATTTGTAGGAAAGAATCAGACACTGGCCATTTGAAAAGGTGGCAACTGTAGGAATAATGGCTGTTTGAAATGCTGTGTATCCTCTATATACACTCTCTTATATATATATCTATAAGCATTTATATATTTATATGTGTATATACATATATATATATATATATATATATATATATATATATATGTATGTGTGTGTGTGTGTGTGTGTGTGCGCGTGTGTGTTTGTATCATTGGAATGTTTAATGCTTCCACATTGTACATTCCCTATGGTAGACTGACTGTTCTGCATGATATGTTACAGAAATCATCCTGACATCTTACAGCTGACATGGCTTACTGTTTACCTGTTGTGGCTATGTTGTGCAGGGTCCTGAGTTCAAGACTTGCAAGTGCTGGTTATTGTGTTGCAAGGCAAATCATTCATCTGTGGAGGAAGGGATAATGGCAATAATTACAAAGAGATCCCTATTTTGGGCCCCTTCACCCCCCCCATTAACAGTGCCTTTGGTCAGATGTTTTGCAATGAGAGGTTCAGAGTGTGGATCCAATGTGCGACATATACACATTTATATATTATACATATATATATATATATATATATATACATATGTCTACATATATATATATATATATATATATATATATATATATAGAGAGAGAGAGAGAGAGAGAGACATGTATGTCTACATAGATACATATTATATATATATATATAATATATATCTATATATCTATATATATATATATATATATATATATATATATATATATATATATATATATATATATATATATATATAGACACATACATGCATCCACATATATAAATACATTTTCCCTACTGTTGAATGACTGTGCTGCATGATATGTTTCAGAAAACATCGCACTTATGTAAAGCAGAAATGGCTTAGTGGTAAATCGCTGTGGTGTGTAGGGGCCTGGGTTTGTGTCTTGCAAGGTCTGATTATTTTCTTGTTGAACAGAACAGAGGCTGTTGGATACAGAGTGATTAATGCACTTTTAAGCAGTTGTAAGTGGGTTTGCATGGATTTGCACGGTGGTAAGCAATGCTAACTTCGGGTTAAATAATAAGCTTACAGACAGTTAGCCTAACATTGCTTAATCTTTGTAGCCATTGCTTGCCGCTGCACAAACAGGCTTAAACCCATTTACTACTGCTTAAATGTGCTTTGTCCCACTTACCCTCGTGCTAATTTCTTTAAAAGAAAAGAAAAAAGGGGTGATAGGAAAGTGGTGAAAAAGGGGGCATGCAGAGGGGAAAAACAATAGTGAAAGTAGCTAGGGATGTGCAGGATGAATGTAGGGAAGGGCCATAGCTGTTCATTTCATCTACAGCAACAGCTGTGCATATATACTGAATTTGGAGGTATATTTGGATACACAAACCCCTGAAAGATGGGTGAGGACAATAATAATATGTTGTGAAACCAATTAGACCAGATTACATGTGTCCAGTGGATGTGTGTGCAAAATGGACAGCTATGTATGGAGTGAAAATTTTTTTTGGGAACAGATTGCCCTATTTTTTAAGGTGAGTGTGGGATGTTGGGGAAGGATAGTAGGTATATTTGGGGAGGTATAAAAAAAACACCAAGCAAGTGTTGAAACACACCAGACTACAAAAACAGCAAAAAATGCCACCAATCTTATAGTAAATGGTTTATTCACACTGAATAACATTCTTCCTGGAGTTACCAGGAATACCAGAAATATTTGGGGCAGTATGTTGGGTAGGAAGACAGACAAGACAGCATACAGGGGTGGTATATAACACATGTGGGGAGTAAACACCTTGGACGGGGAGGGGTGTTTGGAAATCGGAAGCCCATGAGCCCCCAAATGTAAAAAAATGGGACTGAGATCCCCACCCATGGGCAGTCACCACTGCACCTTCACGGCCCCAAAGGTGGCTGTGCTGGGGGCTGAGCAGGAGGGGCAGACTGACCCTCTAAATGAGACACATGGCCCTCAAGCTGGCATAGCAGATCTCCAAACTCCCTTCCGAGCTCGCTAAGCACCAATCCCCGGATCTGACTTTGGGTGACAGGATCCTGTCTGTGCCTGCCCCCAGGGGGGCAAGCCCCATTCCCTGAGGCAGTTCCACCCAAAGGTGGTGCAGGACCAGCAGACGAGGAGGTCCCGTGTTGGATTCCAGATGTGCTGGGGCCTGGTGCCATGGCCAGATGAGGTGCGAGAGGTGGGTCAGTTAGGACCGGCCTTCCCAAAAGTGCTATGGTGTTGCAGTTTTAAAACATATGTGGGTTAGTAATTGTCAACACAATCCAGTATTAGTTATAACAGTATGCATAGATATTCCCATTAACCCAAAACACCAGATTTGGAACAGTTGCATAGCAAATAGAACACATGCAGATAAGGAATCACAGTGGCCATTACAATGGCATGCAGGTTACATTGATAGCAACAGGCCACCAATGATAGTATTTCAACATGGAACATGATAGGACATATGCCCCAACAGTAGGTTTGGTGTAAACATACCCATTGATTTGTGTATTTAGATTATTCTTGCAGATATGGTGGGTGAGAGAGAGAGAGAGAGAGAGAGAGAGAGATGTTAAGTAACTTATATATCCATGTAGCACTCACAACTTTAATTATCATTGCTCTAATCATTAAGGTACAGGTATTATTATAGGTTCATTGGTTCATAGGTTCATACTAGGCTGTCTGCCCTTGGGCATTTATAAGCCTAGCCAGAGTGTGTTTGGCTTTCGCCACCCATTTTAAATTAATTTTGCTATGCCCTTTTTCGAGGTTAGTATACTGTGCCTCTGTCTAACAGAGACACAGAAGTGATACCTGGGGTAAACCTATGATCTCCCATCCACTCATCAAGATTCCTCTTGAAGAGAGTCAATGAGGGACTCTGCCTAACCTGGACTGGGATTTTATTCCAGAGGGAAGGGAGCCTCTGGGTTATGAATCTCTCCCTCCAGCATGTCCTATTTATTTCAGTGCTGAGGTTCAAGTCTCTCAAGCACGTAGCTCGATGGGATTTGGATTTTCTGAGGTGCAGCATGTCCATTAATTCTGGGTTGGACATGGCTTTATACATCAGGCACAGATCGCCTCTGAGCAGGCGGTATGCCACTGAGTAGAACTGGAGTTTCTTTAACCGGGCAGCACATGGCATCTGTTTGAGCCCTTTGATCCTCTTGGTGAGGTACATTTGTGGTCTTTCCAGTTGCTGCAGGTGTCTGGTAAGGTACATCCCAAAAGGGCCATTGTACTCAATTATGGGCCTGATGAGGGATGAGTAAAGAGGCATGATGACCTCCCCTGATCTAGATGGGAATCCCTTCATGATTAGGTGGGCTATATAAAATGTTTTTCTAACCACTTTGGCCACGTGGTTGTCAAATGAGAGATTGCTATCAACTTGAGTCCCTAGGTCCCTAATTACTTCTTCTGTACTTAATGGATTACCGCCTATGTGGTCATTTGTGGGCACTTTGTTTTTGCCAAAGGGGATGACTATACACTTTTTGGCGTTTAGCTTGAGGCCATGGCTCTGGCACCAGTTGTCTGTTTCTATGAGGCCTTTTTGCAGGATGCTTGTGTCGGCTGGAGAGTCGATTATGGCGCCCAGTTTGCAGTCATCTGTGAACTTGGTCAGCCACAGTCCTTCCGTGTTGGCCTGTACCTCCGAGAAATATATACCGAACAAAAGAGGCCCCAGGACTGAGCCTTGTGGGATGCCACTTGTAACTGGTTTGGAGTCTGTCATGGCTCCAGCAATTCTAACCATGTGGGTTCTGTCCTTGAGCCAGTTTGCAACCCATCTAGTGACATAGGGGTTTATATTTAAGCTGGTGAGCTTATCTATAATGCCCGAGTGGGGTATTGTATCGAAGGCTTTTGCAAGGTCCAGGTAGGCTGTGTGGACCACCTTCCCCTCGTCAATGGCCTTGGTGACTGTTTCAAAGAAATCAGCCATGTTTAAGAGGCAGGATCTGCCCTTAGCAAAGCCGAACTGGGTAGGATCCAGTGTCTGTAGGTCCCCAATATCTTTATTTACGAGGTCCATGATGATCCTTTCCATAGCTTTGCAGACCAAGCTAGTCAGGCGAAAGGGGCAATAGTTTCCAGGATCCGTTGAGGCCACCTTTGTGGAGAGGGACCACTGTTGCTGTACACCACTCTTTAGGTACATATCCTGTAGTAAGGCTGAGATTGAACAGTAGCTTTATGTTTGGGTTTAGCTCTTCTTGGAGTTCATGTAGGATGCAGCCCGGGACACCGTCTGGTCCCATTGATGCTGTGTTTTTGCTTTGTTGAGGGCAGCTCTTACCTGAGCATCTGAGATGTCAGGGGGGCAGCACTCTGCTGGGATAGATATTTGCCCTTTTGGTGGGAGGGGAGAAGTTTGCGCTGAATCTGTCAGCTAGGATGTTGGCAATGTCTGTGGGTTCGGTGTATTTCTTGTCATTTTGAACTAATTCTGAGCATATCTGGGAATTCCCACCCAGGTTCCTAACATAACTAAAGTAAGCCTTGTGATTATCCTTAGTATCCTGTGCAATTTTTCTCTCGAAGCTGGCCTTAGACGATTTTATGAGTGCCCATAGTTTTTTGCTAATACTGATTAGAGATGCCTTACCTTTTTGTGATTTTACTCTATCATGTAGTAGCTTCCTCCTTCTATTGTATAGTTTGTTTATGGCTGGAGTCCACCAGACAGGACGTCTGCCTTCGGAGGACTGGGTCTTGGTTTTATTTGGGATTGCATGATCCATGCATTCCTGAAGGTGTTCATAGAATGTGTTTATAAAGGATTCTGTGGTCTGGGTCGTATTTTCCACAGGCCCGGGGGCTTTGAAGGATTCCACCTCGGTTTTGAGGAGTGTGAAATTTGCTTTAGAGAAGTTTTTCACTGTGGTTTTCAGGACAGGGGGTGGAGTCGGGATGTGAATATCCAGTGAGATTAGTTTATGGTCTGATCTTACCGGTGAGGGATACACTTCTGGTCTGGAGCATAGAATCCCCATGTTGGTGATGATCAGGTCCAGTATGTTTTCCCCTCTTGTGGGAGTGGTAACAAGTTGTTCCATAGCATTTGAGTTTATAAATTCTAGGAACCTTTGGGCTAGGGTGTTGGAGCTAGAGTAATGCTCCCAGTCTATGTTTGGGTAGTTGAAGTCACCCAATATAATGGTGTTTGGAGAGACCTTCATATTTTCCAGTGTTCTCTGGAAGGCTGAGTGGGGTTCCTGGGTTTGGGAGGGTGATCTGTAGCAGGCTATAAACTGGAAGGCAGTTTTACCCACTGTTAGTTGTGCATGGAATGTCTCTGATGCTTCGTGCTGTGCCACCAACCTGGAGGTGTGGGTATCTTTGACGAATATTGATGCTCCCCCTCCTTTTGTGGTTTGGTCCAAGTTTTGGGGCCGAAAAGCATGGTATGAGGTATAACCTGGTAGTGCTGTGGTGCTCTCGGGAGCTTTGAACCAGGTTTCTGTTACTGCACAGATATCAATGTTCTCCATGCTAAGGAGAGTTTCAAGTGCGTGCATCTTGAGGTTTAGACTTCTGGCGTTGAGTAGCATTACTCTTAGTTTCTTATCCCTTGTGATACCTATGGAGGTGGGTTTGTCTTTTGAGCCTTGCCTAAAAAGGCACTATGGGGGTAGCAAGAGCCTTTGCCAATATCCGAAAGCCCAAGGGTGACAGGTGCAAGCCGTCCCTAGCGAAGCATCGTGGCTTGTCGAGCATGTCATCACAGGCTGACAGGCATTGGATCCCCTTTGAATGACACCAATACTTAAGCCAATTGTTGAAATTGATCATCTTGTCTTCATATTGTGGCATAATTCTTGGTGAGGGTAAGATGCTACTCAAGGTCAGGGTCACACCGGCCTGGGCTACATGCTCAGAGAGCTCCTCTATGTCTCTTTTCATGTAGTCCAGGGAGGTACATCTCAGGTCATTCACACCAGCATGGACAATGACTGAATCATATTTGTACTTGCCTTGGAGTGACCTGAGTGCTTGTGTTATGTGGCAGATTCTAGCGCCCGGCAGGCAGCTCACCGTGACCTTCTCCTTGTTCAGCCTGATGAGCGGGACGTCAGTGTGCCTGAAGATAGAGTCACCTATTACAAGTGTATCAGGTGTCTTGTTTAGCTTTAATGGCTGTGACTGTTCGGCATGCTGGCTTTGTGAGCTATGTGTTGCACGTGTTTTGTTTTGGGGTAGCGGTTGCTTGGGTGTCTGCTTTGGAGGTCTCTGCTGTTTAGGCAGATTTTTATTTAGAACCTCCAAGCATGTTTTTGTGTGTTTATGTGTTTGGTTTGCTGTTGTGGTAGGTCTATGTGAGACTAGAATTGTAGTGAGTGTGGTTTCCTTCTCCTCCTGACTGGTTTCGCCAGTACTGAGTTGAGAGAGCTTAGCCTCCAGTATGGCTATATGGTTGCATCTCTCACATGTGTTGGAATTTGTTGGGAGGAGGAGAGGGTTGTCTGTGTACATGAGGCAGTTGTAACATTGCCTCAAGATTCCCAGATTTACCAGCTGGACCGGAGAGGAGACTGACAACTGACCTTTGGACATGCTAGAATAGTATTGGGAATTCCTTTATAATTGAAAAAAGGGCCAATGGGGAACGAGGTACTCAAGGGGAGTTTGTGAGGGTGTAGTGCTTTTAATATTTTAGTGCTGACTTATATAATTGCTTTAGTGAGCAAGTGCCAGGTAACTTAAATGCAATGTGTTACAGGTAACTTAAATGCAAAAATGACAAACAGTAACTTTCTTTCAAGTGAAACAAGGAAATAAGTACAGTAAGCAATGCAGATATCACTAGGGATCCACAGAAGCGCTGAAAAGCCACATTTTAGGTGGAATTAGCGTTTCAGGGAAATAAGCAAACAAACAACAAGCATACAAACAAAGCTAGATTCAGCAGGCCTGGATCTAGTCTATGCTACAACAAACAAGGTGTACCAATTTCAGTAAGAAACAGTTCAAATATGCAGGCACTATAAGCCTTTAACCAGAAATTCCCAGCTCAGAAGGGCAGAGTCCAGCCTCCCCTCCCACAAGAGTGCAGACCATGAACCTTCTTAATGTAAAATAACTGGCCTGAAGCCCAAGTGCTTAAACCAGAACTAATACACTTTTAGAATAACAGACACTGAGCCCTCAATCAGCAGTTCTCAACTTAGAAGGATGAAAGCTACCTGTCCTGCCACCACAGTGCAGGCCACAAACCTTCCTAATGTAAAGCAAATGGTCTGAGGCCCAAGTGCTTAATCCAAAAGACGTAGAATGATAGCTACACTTTAATCAAGTTACTACCAAGCAGTAATAAATAAAATAGAATACTTTAAAGAATGCCTGGATTAGTGCTCAAGTTATACAAACAAAGCTAGATTCAGCAGACCTGGATCTAGTCTATGCTACAGCAAACAAAGTGTACCAACTTCAGTAAGAAGCAGTTCAAATATGCAGGCACTATAAGCCTTTAACCAGAAATTCCCAGCTCAGAAGGGCAGAGTCCAGCCTCTCCTCCCACAAGAGTGCAGACCACGAACCCTTTTAATGTAAAATAACTGGCCTGAAGCCCAAGTGCTTAAACCAGAATTAATACACTTTTAGAATAACAGACACTGAGCCCTCAGTCAGCAGGTCCCAACTTAGAAGGATGTAAGCTACCTGTTCTGCCACTACAGTGCAGACCACAAACCTTCTCAATGTAAAACAACTGGCCTGAAGCCCAAGTGCTTAAACCAGAATTAATACACTTTTAGAATAACAGACACTGAGCCCTCAATCAGCAGTTCCTAACTTAGAAGGATGTAAGCTACCTGTCCTGCCACCACAGTGCAGGTCACAAACCTTCCTAATGTAAAACAACTGGTCTGAAGCCCAAGTGCTTAATCCAAAAGACGTAGAATGATAGCTACACTTTAATCAAGTTACTACCAAGCAGTAATAAATGCAATTGAATACTTTAAAGAATGCCTGGATTAGTGCTCAAGTTATACAAACAAAGCTAGATTCAGCAGGCCTGGATCTAGTCTATGCTACAGCAAACAAGGTGCACCAATTTCAGTAAGAAGCAGTTTAAATATGCAGGCACTATAAGCCTTTAACCAGAAATTCCCAGCTAGAAGGGCAGAGTCCAGCCTCTCCTCCCACAAGAGTGCAGACCACGAACCCTTTTGGTTTGGGCAGTGGCATGTTTGTACACAGTGTATACTTCAACTGTCTTATAGCTAAATTCTACATCTTTTACCTCGTAGACCTGTGGAGGGAATGTTTGTTAACACTACCTGACTGTTTCTACACATATTCCCAGATTCCGAGTTAATATTATGCACATACCTCTCAATCTCTTGATGCACACACTCTGGACAAAGCTTGATGACATGAGGGTACAAATAACGACATATTTTGAATATTCCTCAAATAAAGTTGGAGAGTTGCTCGAGTGACAGGATTTTTTTAATATACATTTTCTGAAGGTTTTGAGGTCTGAAAATCAAATGTATGTCATTATTTAGGGAGTACAATTCTGTAATCATCCCACTGAATTGCCAGTGGGACAGAGGAACAGACAGAAAATATGAGCCAATTATCTGGCCATTCTGAAAAAATCTGTACAGTTGAGAGGTATGATTATGCATACAGCTTACTACCACTCCCAGGATTCAAACCATGGCTGTGTCTGCTAAAAATACAACAATTTAAGTTTCAGTAGAGTGTGTTATTTGGATATTGCTGTCTATTCCTTCAGTGTTTTCTGTCTAAGTCTCTCTTGGTTGTACAATCTGACCTTATAATTACAACAGTCTTATACAGACATTCCTAGATTTATTTTTATGTAGCACAGTGTGAGAAACAGTGGTTGACACAACAGTACTATTCTGATATCAGATGTTACTGAATGCTACATGTCAGGCCATACTGTACCAGAGTAAACACTACCAGTCCAGGATTTAAATCTTTATTGGCAGGCACAGTTTTCTTATCTGACAGACCTGTGGAGGGAATGTTTGTTAACACTACCTGACTGTTTCTACACATATTTCCAGATTCCAAGTTAATATTATGCACATACCTCTCAATCTCTTAATGCACACACTCTGGACAAAGCTTGACAACAAGGGGGTACAAATAGGGACATATTATGAATGTTGGTCTCATAAACTTGGAGAGTTGCTAGAGTGACAGGATTTGTTTTAATATATATTTTCTGAAGATTTTGAGGTCTGAAAATCAAATGTATGTTATTATTTAGTGACTACAATTCTGAGTTCATCCCACTGATTTGCCAGGGGGACAGAGGAATAGGCAGAAAATATGAGCCAATTATCTCAACATTCTGAAAAATGTGTACAGTTGAGAGGTATGATTATGCATAGAGCTTACTACCACTCCCAGGATTCGAACCATGGCTGTGTCTGCTAAAAATACAATATTAAGTTTCAGCAGAGTATGCTATTTGGATATTGCTATCTGTTGCTTCAGTGTTTTCTGTCTCAGTCTTTCTTGGTTGTACAATCTGATCTTGTACTTACAACAGTCTTATACAGACATTCCGAGATATTTTTTTATGTAGCACAGTGTGGGTAACAGTGGTTAACACAACATTACTATTCAGAGAATGCAACAATAAATGCCATACAATACCAGAGTAAACACAGCCAATCCAGGATTTAGAGCTTTATTGCCAGGTAGTTACAGTTTTATTTAAATATGACCTATATGGGACTATTACTGTCGTATTGTCTGGTTTATTCAGTACAACCCATACACAGTTTGTATACTACCAGGTGACTGTCTTCTACTTTATATTTATTTGGTATGACTACTACAAGTAGGATTGTTACTCACCAGCCTTGCGATGCAGCCTAGAATGGGCTTCCTGATTCACAGCCCACTCAGCTGCAGCTGTAAGGGAAATAAAGAAATATTTAGGCATACCTATCCATCATATACACAGGCTGGACATTAGTAAACAATTACTAGTATGAGTACTTACACACTGCTGGGACATCACCCCTCTGCCTTGCTTCTTGGACCCACTCATCCAAGAGCTCCCTCTTTCTCCGCTTCAAGTCAGCATAGTGGTGCCAGACCTGCTCACCAGTCCGAGAGATAGCAGTGGCACTGGTGAGATCACAGGCGAGAAAGTCCCAGGCTTCCGCTTTATATAGGGAGCCTTGGTACTGGCCCTGCAGCAGTTTCTCATCATGGTTATTTACCAGGAGTCTTACCATGACCTTGGACTCCTGTATTCCGCACAGAAGCGCATGCTCTCACCAACTCCTGTCATACTGCCTACAATGGGAAGCTGCAACCAGTTCTGAGCTGTATTCCTATCTGTGGGGTTTAAATACGGCCAATTTCCCACCCTTTGCCATGATTGGATGGTTTTGAATATGCTGAGCTAAGCTAAGCTATGGGGAAACCTGCTTAGCTAAGGTTGGCAGTGCTTAAAGGGACAGGTTCAGCACTGCTTACCGATGGGTAAATCCACTGCTTACCGATGGGCTCCTCATTGCTTAGCAGTCATATTTACACAATGCTTATACCTGGTAAGCAGAGCTGTGCAATGCTTAGCATTGCTTATTTTTCATTTTATAGACTATCTGCTGTATGGCATTGATTCATCATTCATTACATATTATAAATTTGTTTACTGTCCCTGACATCCCCCAATGTGCTTTTATTACATTTATTCACATGTGACTATACTGTATGGAGCACTTGTGTTTATATGGGGGTTTTACAGCTTTATTAAACTAACACTTCACATCTGGCCGAATACTCTGATTAACAAATATATGTTATTTAGTAGCTAATAATAAAAAAGATGTTTATATAATGCTTTCACATGTAAAATGCAAACTGGTTACACTGGGGAATCAAACCTGGAATGGCTGCTTGCACAGCATATGCTCTAACCATTACACTACTACTTATGTTGGATGTCCCTTGTTATTTAACTTCTTGTGTTGTTTAAGCTGGACTAAGCATAGCTAAACAATGGGCACACTCATGTAGCTACGCTTAAACTTTATTGCATTTATAAAAAAAAAATCAGAATATCCCTGCTAATGCTGAACCTGTTATTCTATCAACTTTCTGCTTTGTGGGACAATTGTCCCTTTTGGCTTTGTCCACATTCCTTACTCTGATGGGTTGGGAGGTGTGTGCTATGTGCTTATCCTACCTGTGTTATGCTAACAACTTTTGGCTTGGTAGGGACGATTGTCCCTTATGGCTTTGACCAGATTTGTTATCCTTATGGGTTGGGGGGGGGGTGTTACAAGCATTCTCGCTCATTTAAAATTTCTGAAAGGCAATTCTGGAGTGCAATGGGCATGTATATTTTGAGAGCTCTGCTCTCAGACACACCCCCTGCGCTCGTACATGGAACTGTGTCCGTTTTAGAGCATGGCAGTGCGCCTTCATAAATATGCATGGCGTGCTGCTGTGCTGAAGAGGAACGGTCCCTGCCATGCAACTTATTCCTGCACGGCTGCTTGCTGAACCCCAGGCGAGGTTTAAAGGAAATGAGAACAATAAGGGGGGAAAAAACAAAAGAAGAGAAAAAAAAAAGAAGAGAAAGAGGCAGAAGTGAAATAAAGAGAGAATCAGCACTATCATGTGATGGAGGGTTTTGATTTTCATCAGAATTAGTTAAATAATTGGGGAAAGCAAAACAGTAGATGCCATGGTCAGTATCAGCTTGTTTCTTCAGTTGAAAAAGGGAGAGATTTTGATAGCTTAATCAGATATTTGAAAGCGTATGTAATATACACCACACTAACCAAGGGCAATGGATGTGTTTTTTACCTCTGCTTGTAAGTAAGACAATACATGTTGTGCCTGAAATGTCAAATGTGGATTTTCTGAATTATGATAAAGTGAAACACTGTTAATTTGAATGTTTTAAACTAATGCCTGAAGCTTATAGAAAATATTTTGAGAAGAGAAAATGAACAAATGACAGTGCGAGTGACTATATTGCAGAAATAAACACATTTATGGGCAGGTAAACAGATGCCGCATCACTGCTTTTTGAAAGGTTAGGAGACCTTAGGCACCTTATGATAAGGAAGCAAGCACTTGGTTCATGGCTTGAGGACATGAGAATCTGGTTAGCAGCCTAGGAATGTAACACTGCTGAATAAATTGGTGAAAGAGTGACCTCTATATAGCTAGCAGTGCATAACTACATAAGAATGTGTACCAACCAACACATGTGAGTATAACGAAGCCTGTGGGGGAAGTCTAAACCTTCATAACAGATAGCACAAGCACATGGAAAACATTGCCTCAAGGCATGACAATGTCTCAGACTGAAATGTTTCCAGTATTGACAGATTGGGCATATAAGGTTCAAACGTCCAGAGTGACAGGATGGGGAACAAGCCATTTGAGGGGAGCTAACAAAAACAGCAACACAGTAGTAGCAGCAGTAATAGATTGTCTTAAAACTACGAATGCCCCAGATTTTCACAAAGCCCCTAGAAATAATTACTAAAAGGAATACTGCATCAGATAGAACTATTGTTAAGCCAGACAAGCCTTCCCTGTTTATTACCTTAAGACAATCCTAAAGTTAATAATATTACCTGTGGCAGGCACCATTTTTTAAAACTACAACCACCCTTGTCACTATCATATGTTCATTTATCAGTTAACTCTGTCACCTGATTGTTTCCAGCCCCCTCATAAGAGCAACTAACAGGGTCTCTACCAGCTTCACTCCCCACCATGCCCCCTATTCCCTCCCGCACCCAGTGGTCCCACCTTTATTACACTCACAAACCCCTCCCATCTTTTCAATAGCCAACCACAGCACTAACCCAACACTACCTCCTTCATCTTCCCACTACTATCACACCTCCTCAACTAACATGTACACGCATACCTTACCTATGCTCACTGCATGCACTCTCCTTGCATATCTTACATCCTACCAAAGCTCCATCATTCCCCCACTCAACCACTACCATTGTACTACTACTCACATCACCACTCATGTCTCACCCTCACTCAGCTCCCCTCCCACCAACTCAAGAACCATCCCTATGCACCCCCCACATATTCTACCAACTATATTACTCAAACATAAAGTATCCCTACAACTTAACATAGTAACCCTCCCACCATACCTATTACCCACAGAGCACAATCATAAAGTTTCCCTTATAAACAAACACATTCAAAAACTGAGAAAACTAATAACCTCATGCATATCAAAACTAGCCCTAAGTGGAGACATCCACCCCATCCCTGGCCCTGCCATCTCCAACCCCAATCCTCATAATCAAACTAGAAACCACAACTTATCCCATATTACAGCCAATAGAAAGCCAAGTGACTTCCTTCTACTAAGCCTAAATATTAGAAGTATATCCAACAAAGTCCATGAACTCCATGCCACAATACACTTGTACTCCCCAGATATAGTCATCCTGACAGAAACCTGGCTAAAACTTCACATTACCAGTGAGCAAATACTCCCTACAGGTTATGGCATACTAAGAGTAGACCGGCTAAACAAGAAAGGAGGCGGTGTAGCTATAATATTTAAACAGCATCTAAACATCCAGATCTTAAAATCATCAGCTCCACAAATAGGCAATGAAGAAATAATATATACCAACCTCAAAATAAACCAAAACAAAACCATCAACATAATTGGATGCTACTTCCCACCTGGCCAAAACATCCCTCCACTAGAAAACCTCCTCAGCTGGTCTATCCACCATCTCCCCCAAGAAACTATCATTTTAGGTGATTTCAATATTGACTGGCAACCCATCATGTAAACCTTCATGGCTTCACCCAACTAGTTCAGTCGCCAACCAGGATAAATAAAACCTCCAGCAAGCACACTACCCTGGACTGGATACTAGTCAGTAAGAGCCCGCAGTTATATATAACAGGCTGCTTATCAGATAGCCTCAGTGATCACTCCCGAACATTCCTACTCAAAAAATACCTATACCAAGCTAAACCTGTCATCTACCGTCAAATACGTAAAAAAGTAAACTTTAACCCACTCACATTCATCTCATCCCTCAAAGAATGTAACTGGCATCCTCTAAAGTACCTCAGTCTTGATGATGCAGTTGAATTTTTTAATACTGCCTTCCTGAGCATCCTTAATTACCATGCCCCCATAAGACTTTCCAGAATCAAAGCACAACCCTCCCCATGGCTACAGAAAACCACTAAGTCAGAAATGAAAAACAGGGATAAAGCCTGGGAGCACTGGCGCAAAACCAAAACCCCCTCAACTAGACAGAAATTCCTAGAACTACGCAATAGAGTCAAAAAGCTAATAAAACAGGACAAATTCCAATACTACCAGTCTGCCCTAGACTCCTCCCAACACAGCCCCAGACAATTTTGGTCCTCCATAAACTCCATCCTCCACCCAGGTAAAGTCAGTACCCCTCCTCCTAACATCTCTCACTCCTCAGAAAATATTGCTACCTCATTCAACACACACTTCACACAAACCATACTATCATTAGCTAAACAACACAACCCCCTCCCCTCCAACCCACACCTTCAACTAGTAATCTCCCCACTGTCTTCTCTTTTTCTCCTGTACCTACCTCCAACATAAAAAAAAACTCTTAACTAAACTTAAGCCCACCAAATTAGCAGCAGACAACCTCCCAAGTGAATACCTACAAATCGCAGCTGATGCTCTGGACTACCCAGTATCCATCTTGATTAACCGATCTCTGTCAGAAAGTTACATTCCCACACTGTGGAAAGTATCACATATAATTCCCCTCCACAAAGGCGGACCCTCCACAGAACTAACAAATTACCGCCCCATAGCTATTCTCTCTCCACTCTCCAAAATACTAGAGAGATGCATACACTCTCAGGTCTCAGACTACCTCCTTACTAACAACCTCCTTTCCAATACTCAGCATGGTTTCCTTCCAAACCATAGAACCACCACTGCTTTACTCTCCTTTACTAACACTATCCTTCAGCATAAAAACAATGGCTATCTCTCCTCTGCTACTTTCCTAGACCTATCTAAAGCATTTGACATGGTCCCACACAAACAACCTATCTCTGTCCTCAATAACCTATCCTTCTCACAATCAGTCACCAACTGGTTTCAGAGTTACCTGTCTGACTGCCAACAATCAGTTGTATGGCAGAATGACATATCTCCCCAACTATCTGTCTCCATAGGGGTTCCCCAAAGATCCATCCTTGGACCCCTACTCTTCTCTGTTTTCAACAATAATCTAGCCTCTGCCACCAAACATGGCACACTGATATGATACGCAGATGACTCAACCATCATCTGCTCAGCCCAGTCCCTACCCAAACTGCAAAAAGTCACACAGGAAGCCTTTTCCTCTGTTGAAACTTGGTTATCCGAAGCCCAATTAATACTCAACCCAAACAAAAATAAACTACTCATCTTCCAACCCATCAAACATACTCAAAACAACTCTCATTTTAACATCACAGCACAAGACAACACCACTATATACCCAACTGAACACACCAAATTGCTAGGAGTGGAAATAGACAATAAACTAAAATTTGACATTCACATATCCATGACCATAAAACAATCCACAAAAAACTAGGAGCGTTATACAGAAATAAGCAACTTCTCACCCAAGCAGCAAAGATTTCAATAGCAAATTCCCACCTTATCTCCACCCTACTTTATGTCTCTCCAATATATACCAACCTAAGGCAATGCGATCTAAACAGGCTAGAGACCTGCTACAACAAAATCACCAAATTCGCCACAGGGGCATCCTACCTTAGTCACCACTGTCTCTCACTTGCTGAACTGGGCTGGCTTGAACTCCCTCACCTCCTTCAATGGTATCAACTCTCACTTGCCTACAAACTAGTAAACCATCCACTAAATGTCCCATCCCTCCAGAATCTACTCCAACCCTATCGCACCACCAGACCACTAAGATCCAGCAACAAAAATCACTTGCAGATCACTAAAGCCAATAACTCTGTTGGTTAAGCACTATTCTCTTGCACCATAGCCAAATTATGGAACTCCCTCCACCCTCCACCCACAATTACCTCCGTACGATCATGCCCCCACTTCATAACTTTACTAAAAGCGCACCTAAAAACATGCTGGTTATGCCCTTGCAACTCCCACTCTAATATCACCCACCCCATCCAACCACTACCTTTCTTTCCACTCCACTAACTACCTTGATTATAGCAAGCTCAGATGCTCACAAGCCTAGTACTTATTATACAGCAGGAACTTCTTATTGTAACATTTGTTAATGTCTGTTATGTACTTCACAGATAAAGATTCTAGTTGTCTACTGATGTACTATGTTCTTCATCTGTAAATATGTTGTAAGTAATTGCTATGTAAATTGTTAATCGCTATGTAATCCAGTGTAACTACTGTCTGTTTATTTTAACTGTGGAGCTTTTCTCCCTGGGCCTCCGCTGAAAATGGACCTACGTCGAGTCGGACACTCCCAGTCAACAAATATAAATAAATAAATTAAATAAATAAATAAATGTCAAGCAGCACCACCACGGCTGAAACGTTGCTATTACACTTAATGAAGGAGTTGACGCTGTTCAATATATCATAAAAATAAAATCAAAATATTTTAATTGTAGTTTCATAAAAACAGTCTCTTTAGGAGACAATAAAAAGCAAAAACACCTTGTAAAATAAAGTCCCTTTGTAACTTGTGAAATGGTAAGTGCTTTCGGTAAACCTTCATCCGATCATGATTAGGCAGGGACTCCCTCTTTCATTGATAAAAGTCTGACAACCAATAAAAACATAGTAAAGAAACAATTCCCTTTTCTCCATTCATGACAAAAACACCAATCATGTGATTGATAAGGGGGCACACCCCCGAACTAGCCAATCGTTGGTTTCTTTGTCTTCAATACAGGCTTCAAGGGAATTACCACATTTAAACCAGGAGGGCAGTCCACCCATAAACTGGTAATCCATTTGACTTTACTATGTTCAGGTCTGTTGAAAACATCTGTCCCCATCATGTTACATAATGCACTTGCCTTACATGTAAAATCTTTCCCCACACTCTCTTTTGTCTTTAAAGTTATTGAATGGATTTATGTGGGATTGAAGCAAGGAGATGTTTTCAACAGAACTGAACTTAGTGAAGTCAAATGGATTATCAATTTACAGGCGGACCGCCCTCCCGGCTTAAATGCGGTAATTTCCTTGAAGCCCATATTGAAGACAAAGAGACCAACAATTGACTAGTTTGGAGGTGTTCCTCCTTATCAATCACATGATTGGTGCTTTTGTCATGAATGGAAGAAAGGGAGTTGTCTCTTTACTATGTTCGTATTGGTTGTCAGACTTTTATCAGTGAAATAGGGAGTCCCTGCCTAATCACGATCTGATGAAGGTTTACCGAAAGCACTTATCGTTTCACAAGTTACAAAAGGACTTTATTTTACAAGGTTTTTTTGCTTTTTATTGTCTCCTAAAGAGACTGTTTTTTTATGAAACTACGAGTAATGTGAAAAGTAAGTGATGCTTTTATGTGGTAGACTTGTCAGGCAGAAATCAAAGTTTCAAACTCTGTTGTGAAAATATAAAGAAGCTGTACAACAATAAAGAAACTTCAGCGCTTGGTCTGCAATGAGTCACAAGAGGAATCAGAGGGAGATCTGGTGGTAAATCATTGTGGCTTGAACTAATGTGGTTATGTTACAGTAGCTATTCCCTACTTAGGATAAAAAAGTCAAGCAGAGCTGCTTGAGATTGGAGACATTCACTTCTAAGTCAGTTTATTCTCAGGTTGTAGAGCACCATGTAAACACAGGAACCCAGCAACTAGACAAATATTCTCTTTACATGGTGATTGAGCAACTCAACCAAACCATGTGGGAGAAACTGCAGGATATGCTACATCTGGGGGTAGAAAAATCCAGTTGTCCCTGGGCATCAATACAGCTGTTGCTAAAAAAAAAAAACAAAGATGGAAAGACCAGGTTCTTTTTAAATTATAGAGAACTAAACAGTCACACTGAAGCAGCTTCATGCCCAATGTGCAGAATGCTTTCGAGCAGCTTGGTGGGGGCAAAGATCTGAATACTACTGACCTAACATAATGTATTGGCAGGTACCCTTGACACCTGTAGCAACGGAAAGATCAGTATTTGTCACCCTGATTGGGCTGCACGAGTTCATTAAAATACATTTTTGTGATGATGAATACCCCAACAACTTTCCAATGACTGGTATATTGTGGAGATTACTCTATAGCTTATGGACATTATGTTGCATTTTAGTCAGTCCTGGCAGAAACATATGCAATGTGTCAGAGGATCTGGGAAATGAAAAAGGGCTGTCTTAGCTATCAAGGTAAACAGCTATCCAAGCATAGTTGACCCTGGTTATCAAAAAAAAAAAAAAAAAAAAAACAGAAATGGACATTCCTTGTAGCATTACATGATGATGGTTCCTTACTATAGTTCTACAATTACTCCACTCACATAATTAAATTGAAAAAAAAAAAGCAGCCCAGATACAATTGTCTGGACACAGTCTTGTCAGCAAGCATTCCGACAGCTTAATGAGGTCTTCAGTGGACCCACTGTACAACCCACGCCTGATTTTAGTCACAAGTTTATTATGCAAGTAGATGCTTCAAATGACAGACTAGGGATATCATTAGCCATGTTTCTTCAAAGGGAAAAGACTATCCAGTAGTATATCTGAGTCAGAGGCTTCAACTAAAAGCAAAATAATAAGCATCCATAGAAAACAAAAGTTTGGAAATAGTGTGCTATCCAAAACCTCCAACTGTACTTTTAATAGAGGAAATCCACAGTAGTCGTGGGGCCACATCAAAAGTTTCACAGATCTGCCACGCTCATAGGATCAAAGGTACTTAGTAGGCTACTGATCTGTGAGGATAATAAGAAGCCTAACCCTTCATTCCTATGGTAGTTTTTAGTCCTTATTTTTCGCATACAAATAACTCAGAGATGAGCTGAGCAAAGATGTTTGGAAATTTACATGTTCCTCTACCCATGAGGGACAGCGGTGATAAAATGTGTGTTGGGGGGTTATAGTTTCCTACCCTTCCATTCCTCCAAATTACATCTGAATAGAGTAAGACATGTACTTGTCTTTTTGTGAAGTGTAAGAAAGTTCCACAGGAGTGGTATTCTCTGTGATGCAAACCTATCCCTCCAACATGTTCTAGTTATTTTGCAAAACAAACTGAGATTCCTTGAATGGTGTTTATGATACCTCTGGACTTTTGAATGTGTAACAGGTTTTACAGAATAAGGTATGATGAAGTCCATATGTGAGGCAGAGGTCACGTCCCTGTAATATGTATGATACTGAGAAGAGAGACTAAGCTTTGAGATTGTCTACATAGTTTTTAGGATTTAGGCCCCTGACTGCTTAATGAGAAAGCATTGTGGTCATTCCAGTTGTGACAAGTGTTTGAACAGGTAAATACCAAAAGGTGCATTATACTCAATGATGGGCCTAATGAAGACTGAGTACAGTGAAACAATACATCCCTGGGTCTGGATGCAGTACCTTTAGATATAAGCTATGGGATGAAAAAGGACCCTTACAACCATGGATATATGATGATCAAAGGACAGTTCATTGTTGACATAGGTTCCCAGATCTATTAGGATCAGCTTTCAGGGGTGTGTTTTCAGTGAGATAGTTACAAGGAGAGTCATGCTTGTCACAGGATATGATTATACATTTCTTGGCATTTAGTTTCAGATCATGGTTTTGACACCAGCTATTTGCTCAGAGCAGGGCATCTTGGAGGATCTTGGTGTCCTCTGGGGAGTTTATAATGGCACCAAGTTTGCAATCACCTGCAGATTTGGTCAGCCACAAACCCTTAGCAATGGCTTTGACCTCCAAGAAGTAAACGCCAAAGAAGAGTGGCCAAAAGACTAAACTGGGAGGCACACTACTATGTACAGATCTTTTGGAGGCAGTAGAGCTGCCCACCCTAACTTCATAGGTTCTGTTATCAATTTTCTATCCAATTAGTTACACAGGGGTTGACATTTAGCTGGGAGTGTTTATTTATGATGACGACTGAGTATGGGATGTTGTTAAATCTTTTTGCAAGGTATAGATATTAGATGTGCACTTTTTTGTCCTCATCAATTGCTTTGATAACTATAAGTAGGCAGAACCTTCTCTTGACAAATCTGAAGTGGGTTGATTTGAGAGTCTGTAGGTTACCTATATCCTTATTTGGTAATTCTATCAAGATGCTTTCCATAGCCTGACAGATGAGACTGCTCAGGCTTATGAGTCTATAATCACTTGGGTCCATAGAAGTTCCTCGTTTATGTAAGGGGATGACTGTTGCTGTCCTCCATTCATCTGGCACGAAGCCTGTTTTGAGGCTGAATATATTGAATAGCTTTTGTAAGGGATCAGACAAGTCGTGCTTTGGCTGAGCAGTAGGCAGCCTTATATTTTATCTGGTCCCATAAACATCCGGTATGTTATCTAGTCCCATAAACATCTGGTATGTTATATAGCCTTGTATATCACCTTAATCTGCTCTTGGGAGATTTTGAGTGGAATGTGAGTGTGACTATGCTATCCGAGAATATTGGGGGGGGGGTGAAATTTGAGGTAAACTTGTTATCTAATAGATTGGCTGTGTCTTTTGGGTTTAAGTATGTGATATAATTTACTATTAGCTCTGCACAATGCTAAGTGTTGTTAATGAGATTTGTAACATAATTAAAGAAGGCTTTGTAGTTATCCTTCACCTGTGTGGCCATTTTTACCTAATAGCTGCGTTTGGTTGATTTGATCATACGTACAGCATATTTGTAACAGACACTAGATCCTACAGTGCTGGGTGTTCATTTGAAGATGCCATCTCTGAAGTTCCTGTAATCGGTGGATAAGGTGCTACATTTACCCACCTGCATGCATTCCTGTTCCTCTGTGCTGTGTTCTGGCAGCTACCACTGGTTCATCTATATTGTCTAACCTGTTCCATGGGTATGCTTTTCATGTTTGCTCCATTCTGTTCAGTAACTCAGATTTTGCCTTTCTTAAGTCTTTTAGATTATTCTGATACTATACCAGCATTAGTTGGCATATTTGTTCCCTTCATTACTTTGTTTGCTTGACTAGTTGAAATATTTGGCCGTGTATTATCTAAGCCTACCAGAGACTTCACAATAGAATATAGCTTATTGTTGTACAGATGTTTCCATTTTATCAAGTTAGACTCTAATCCCTAATACAAGCAATGGTTGTACAAAGCATATATAGGGTTGCCAGATTTCTTTGTGGCTAAAACCGGACTAAGGTCACGCCCCTTGCATCACCCATAACTCCACCCATCCCCACCCCCTCTCCCATCCATGCCCCACCCCCTTTATGACATCACGATGACATCAGATGATGGGAACACCCACTTTCTGTTCTGGATGCCTGCTTTCAGCTGATTTACTATGCTTTTCTGTAAAAAAGCATAGTAAATCAGCCAATTTAACAAACACTGACAGTCTGTTTCCTTTTGTAAAACAGAATACTGGACTTTGTACAGTATTTTCCTGACTACCAGAGACTTGAATAAATGATTTGTGGATAGTCCAGAAAAAAAACGGATAGGTGGCAACAGGGATGATTTCCAATTTCCCACCTGTTGGTCAAAGTTATGGGAAGCTTGTTCCAGTGCATGGGGACCCTCTGAGACACAGTTGTGTCTCATCAACATGGCCTATTTATGTCACAAGCAAAATTTAAATCCTTGGATCTACTCATACACAACACAAGGCAAAGCTGTCTCACTTATTTTAAATAAATTACTCTGATCTGAGCTTATGGCAAACTGATAAACCTTTCTTTGTTTATTTGTATTTCTTCACCATTAAATAAGTAAGCAGCTGTTTTATATACTTCTGCAATGATTACAGATATTAAAATAAAATGCACAAACACCGATAGCCATTTTCTAAACAAAACAGTCCCACAATGAAAATAGACTTAGCACAAGCACTAAACTTCTCTGCCATTGAAGCTCACATTCATTAAAACAGTATTAAAACCCAGATTCAAATAAAATGCATCTGGCCAGTGGAGAATAAAGTTTACCTTTGGGCTGTTTTCAAATTATAGTCTCTTTGAACACATTTTTATGGCCATGCAGGCATATATGTGTTCTTTCATCCACCTTCATGATTGTAGTTCCTTGTATAATAAAGCACCACCTGTTAGAGTGTGTTTTAAAGTTGTAGTTCTGAACATAAGCAATGAAGCAAAGTGTATGACCCAGTAATGACGAAACTGCATTTACTGCCAATCTGACATCAATGCTACAGCACTGCTACCAAAGGAAATACTTTTGGAATGCTCGTAAATCAGTGGGCATAACATTTAACTCATAATGGATTCACAATGGGAGGGTCAACATTTCATTCTATTGAATGCTAACAATTTATGCAAAATACTTGGCAAAGCAAACAAAATTGCAAACACAGGGAGTGCTGTAGCATAACTTATTGTAATTATCTACTCAGAAATCAGTGTACTCCCTGTTTTTGCAATTTGTTTGCTAACCTATATGTGTGTGTGTGTATACATGTACACAGAGGCAATGACAGAGAGAGAGAGAGATGTACAGACAAACACACATGCGCACACCAAGAACTCAAACACTGTCCAAAAACTTCTTAAAAAGTTGTCTGATTTTCATCTACACAAACCCCAGCTGCTATTACACACACATTTTTAATTTATTTTATTTTTCAGATAATGGCCATGTGTTTAGGAGAACTATCTGGGGATGGCAGGCTTGATCTATACACATATGCTAGTGGTTTGCAGGCAGCTCATGTCTAGATAAAAAAAAATATGCAAATTACTTGCTCCTTCTTTCTCTCTCTCTACACTTAATGCTTAGGGACTAAAGATCCAAGTTAGCACTAAGCAGCAGCAGGTAAAGAATAAGAATATGGGGTTGTCCATGGCTGATCCATAGGCTTACTAATATTAACTTCAATACAACTTAATAAACGATCTGCATAAATATCTGCATTCAAACATAGCTTTTTTAACATCTACAATCTTGATTCACTTTGTTCCAAGCAGGTTCTCGTAAATATCTACTGAAGTGTACTTTGGAAATGACTAAATTTATGGTTATACACTTATTTACGCCTGTATTATTTAATGACAGACAATGCTGGCTAATGACCCTAAATTATCTATTAGCATGTGTAATCCAAAGTTCAACCGTTTTCAAGTTTCAACTAACACTTGAGTTTAATGTTTGGGAGTTGATGCCTTCTCAAAGAAAAACAGAGCCATCAAAGTTAAAGGAGCAATACATAGGTGTCAACCTTCCATTTCCAAAATGAGGGACACACTAGCACTCACTAAGACATGGGCAAAATGTGATACCCATACTAACTAACAGCTTACTACCAACTCCATTAAAAAAGTCATAGGATAATATATGTTTTTTGTTTTACTTATAAAATAAGATTTTTTTCATAAATTAATATAATTCATTTTTATTTACCACATAGAAGATATCAGTTGAAAAATTCCCACTGAATGTGTCGCAAACCCTTTCAATGTGGAACTGAGGAACATGAACTTTTTAAGACCCTGAATGAGCACTCCTCATAATGAGGTCGAGGAACATATCTTAGGTTCTTCTCTCTGCTCAGCTCCAGAGCTCTAGTATGCTGCCGGACAATGTCCTCTACCACCTGGCTGCTGCCACATGGACATAGTTAGCCCCCTCTTCACGGTCACGGAACTGCTAGCTTAAAATTTGGCGCGAGTCTGACTGCAAATTAGAATTACTTCCTTCCACGCTGGTGTGGTGTTGTAAGCATGCATGATTCTCCTTAAAGGAGAAGACGGCGCTAATACCACCACAATCGCAATCAACGGTACCTGGCTACCTGCTGCAGCTGTAAAAGTGGGAGGTCGCTCGCTCACGGCACAAAAAACCCGGACTTCACATAAAGGCTTTAATATTATAAAACACCAAGACTGGGTGCATTAATGCACAGTAGTATTTAAACACACATCAGATTACTTCATTTTGTTATGCCTGGCTTATGGTTGTGTTTCACTACACTTCTCAGTAAATGACAACTGATCTAACCAGTTCCATTAACCATGACAAAAACAAGTTTTAAACTCACAACAAAACTGTGTGACATCAAACTAGGTTATATTTGTTAAAGAGGTACAGGGAGTAAACTCTCCACATAACAGGTATGGTGGCTTGCGTCTCTTCATCCAGAGAAGTACATTTGAAGCCACTTGATGGGATAGATTCAACATGCTGGCACTCAATAAGAATTGCACTAAAGATACATATCACATTCATTTGCTCTTAATGTTATGTACTCCTCTTATTTTAAGGCCAGTCAGCAAAAAAGCATCTGAAATAATTAATGTTGGTATAATAACCTTGAGCTCTGATCAGCACACACACAGTAGCAATTGCTGATGTCTCACTATCTGAGACACTGCCTTCTTGTCCCCCATTTATCCAATCACACATATTTTAAAGTGATCTTTCATCTGTCATTTCTGACTACAAAAATTAGATCAAGGTTGCTGTTTTTGACACCGAAATACAAATTATGTTTAAAGTGAGAGATACCAAGGTACACATTCGATTGTATTCACAAGGATCTCATCAAATTTATTACAGGGAGCCGCTCAGCCGAAAGAACAGCTAACCTCTTTTTTGTGAATGTTTTGTACAGCTACCTTGTTACAAAGTAAGAATGAAAGCTCATGAATAGATATATTAAATTTTAATTATTATTCCTGCTTTTACTACCTAAAAGAGCTGTATCACAACAAGGTGGACCGGCACAGATCAAGATACCTGCTAGTTGTTAATCTCTTAGCCACAGCGACTGATTTGTACCTGTGCAAGCAATTTTTTCCATCACCAGCTTGTCAGGTACATGGTAAAGATTAGTTATTGCCATGACGTATTCTGTGACAAAAGCAACACCCAAAACAGATCAAAGAGTATTCAAGCATTCAGGTGCACAAAGCTAACGACTACAAAATAATTAGTAACACAAAACAGATACCATCCCAAATTCATTTTCACAAAAGAAAATAAGCTTTTCAAAAATAATCTTCTGTACAAAAGCCAGTGTGAGTTTTCACATAGTATGACACAGCCTACATATGCAGAGTCTGTTGCCATAGTGCTTCCTGCATCATTAACTTCCCAGGATACACCTTAGTGTTTAGGGTCATGAACTTTTAGTGCCAAACAGAAAGGCAGATTATACAAAGGTAACAATGCTTAAATTAAATGTGTTAGGTAAGGTGATGAAGAACGGATCAGTAGTTGTGTCAGACTGGACTCAACAATTTGTCTGAAGCAAACCGCTACCTGCACAAAGATTAAAGTAAACAGGATAATAAAAGTTAAGCACTTCCAGTAGCAGCTTATCTGTCCTCGGTTTTATCAGTCATCTTGGAGCGCTCAATGGCAGCTTTATCTTCAGCACTTACTGTGCATGGTTCACCTTTAACCCGACGTTATGTTTCAATTTAGGGCTGTTCTTTTAAATAATATTGCAGTCTGCACCCTGCTGAATACTAAAAACAAACTGTCTGTGGCAGCCAGTCACAATGGCACAAAACCCGGACTTCACACTTGTCCGGTTTTGAATGAATTTTGTAACCGGACAATTTGTTAGAAAACCGGACAGTCCGGTCAAAAACCGGACAGCTGGCAACCCTAAGCATATACAAAACTCATAGCAGTTGCAAAAGTTTAGGTGTGGCATTTCTTTGCTTTTTTCCTCTGCACTTGAGATAACAGCTTGGAGACTGTCATTATCTTTATTGCACCGAATACTCTCTCTAATTCCACCTCTTCCAATTTCTGGTCTTCTGTGAGGTAAACCATTAAAAAACAGCTTCCATCCTCAAGCAAATAGTTTGGTGGGGAAGTTTAATTCCACTCCTAACACTATGCTGAGTACATTCATAGACCATGTAATAAGCAGTAGGACAAGAACCTGCCCCATCTCCTCTCTACATACATGGAAGTACCCCATGAATCCGCAGGTCTTTCACCATTTGATTTACCTAATCATCACAGGGAGAGGAGGCTTTTAGACTTAATTCATGATGGTTGAGAAGGTGAGTGAGTTTCACAGAGTCTGCACTAAGCTTATGGAGCTCACGGGTTTGGGACAGGAGCACGTAGAACAAGTACAAGAGCAAAAAAAGCTTGGTATGACCAGACAGGGAGAGCTACAGAGTATACTGTGAGACAAATGGTAGTTTGTCTTTCGGCTTTTTCCTGGTAAGGGGTCGCCACAGCAGAACTCCAGTCCGCTAATGATTGGCAGTTAATTTCTTTATGAAACGCCGAGGTGCCAGCTCGACGCCCATTTATGCATGCATGTCTTTCGAACGCTACCCAACCGCAGGGAGGACATGCAGACTCCACACATAAGGCACTCCCAAGCCAAGCTGAGAATCAAATGGGACAACCTCTTGCTGTAAGGTAACAATGCTACCGCCATACCACGGCATATACTGTGAGACAAATGGTACTGATGTTTATTCCTGTTGGCAAAAAAAAAAGCTTCAAGCAGCATGGAACAGACCTCTTTCTGTTGTGAGGAAGGTAAGTGATATTAAATATGTGATTGAGTTGCCATGTTGGAGGTAGAAACACAAACATTACCATGCTAACATGATGAAGCTCTACCATGATACTCTTTGGTATTCAGTACTTGCAGTGAATTATAGGAGAAATCAGAAGGGAATATCTGGGTAGAGCTTCTCAGTGAGGCTCCATCCTGCACCTCAGTGGATGAGAGTGCTGACAGACCAGATATCGCCTACCTAGATTCATGCAAGTCAAAATGTACTATAGGAGTTTGGGGACGTGTTCACTACTAATTCAATGTGTACCCATCTGGTGAAGCACCATGCAGGTATGGGGACTGAATGTCCAAATAAATGTCAGAGTTAATCAATAAGACAATAACCTGGCAGGTGGAAGTTGCAAAAGAGTTTCCAAATATGTAATAAGACTTCCAAGTCTGAATTGTTTGTGTGTTTTAGCTGCTTTTCTGTATATATAGACTTCTCTGTATATGTAGACTAGCTACTTATTCTACTGTATTACTGCCTCTTAAATTGTTTTTCAATTGTGCACTTGCCTTGCTTCATTTTAAATTGCTAATTTTGTAGAGTTTTAATGGCATTTATTGTTTAGGGCTACACACTCAAATGCGTTAGCCTTTTCTGTGCTTATTTACTATATTATTGTATTGTTTAGCCCGTTTTAACCAAAAAAAAAATACTATCTTGTTTGCTTGTTTCCTATCTTTCCTAGCTAGTATAGTCCAGATCCCAGGCTTTGCTGGTCTCAGGACTTTAATTTTCTGTGTTCAGAGCTATCCAGACCTTGCTGTGGTAAAGGGAAGTCCTACTGCTTACCAGTGGGACTGGTGAGCATTGTACTGTCTATCTAACGCTAGAGGAGTGGTTTTCAGCACTGAAATTGTAATTTTATTAGCCTTTTTGGGCTGATTTCTATCCCTTTCAACTTTCTGGCTTAAAAACATGTGTGTTTGCACATTTTTCGCATCGTGCAGCACTATGGGGCTACAGTTAAACAATTCCAGGTGCCAGAAAGTCTGCTCTTCAAAATTTCCCTTAGAACTAGCTGGTTCCTCAATAGTAGCACTAAAATCTGAACCCCTGTGACTAGCACTTGCTCTATAACCTGCTGGAAAGCACTAAGAAGCTTTAAACTGATACAAACACTCAATTCTCCTTGTCAATAAGGAGAAATGAAAAGAGACATGGAAGAGCTCTCGGATCATGTGGTCCAGGCAGGTATGACCCTAGCCCTGAGTAGCATCCTGCCTTCGCCCAGAATTATACCACAGTATAAGGACAAAATCATTGACTTCAACAATTGGCTAAGCTTCTGGTGTCATTCAAAGGGGATCCAATATCTGTCTGCCTGGGAATACATGATCGACAAACCACGATGATTTGCCAGAGATGGTCTGCACCTGTCACCCCAGGGATTCAGGTTACTGGCTAAAGCACATCCACTCATAAATGAATCGTGCCATACCAAATAGAACCAAGATGCTCTCCTCCAAAAAAAGAAAGCCAATCTGGTGGTCCACCTCCCATAAACAATCTATCTATACAACAGAAGGAAGAAACTGTTGCAGAAAAGAGGAAAATCCCAGGATGCAAAATCTCCCTTACCAGCCTTAGTAAGAAGCTGAGATCCCTCATAAAATCCTCCAAAGCTAGTTACAAAAATAAAATTGCCAAATATTCCAAAGACAACCATAAGGCATTCTACAGTTATGTCAAGAATCTAAATGGCAATGCTCAGATCTGCTCTGAGCTACAACAGAATGGCATTAAATATACTGATTCCAATGATATTGCCAATCTCCTGGCAGATCAATTTTGTGCCAACTTCACCTCCCCCCCCTCACCCCGTAAAGGGCCCATCTCAATACCAAAAGATTGCCAAATTCTGGTAATCATGGCCACACAGGTGGAAACTGCACTCTCCAAAGCTACGAATACAGCATCCATGGGACCAGATGATATCCCAGGCTGTGTACTACATGAACTACAAAATGAACTGGCACCTCACCTAAGTGTCATGTTTAATCATAGCCTCACCTCAGGCTTTGTGCAAACCGAGTAGCGCACAGCTACAGTAATCCCACTCCACAAGGGGAGATCCACCTTGGATCCCGGGAACTACCATCCCATCAGTCTGATGAGCCTGATCTGCAAGGGCATGGAACGCATTATCATAGAACTTATAAACAAAGACATTGGCAACCTTCAAACACTGGACCTCAACCAGTTTGGGTTTGTAAAGGGCTGATCTTGTCTCCTGAACCTGATTGACTTCTTTGAATCAGTCTCCAGAGTTGTGGACATGGGTAAAGTGGTCCACACAGCTTATCTGGACCTCGCCAAGGCCTTCAACACCATCCCCCACTCTGGAATTATAGATAAATTTACTAAGCTAGGTATAAATCCCTACGTCACTCGATGGGTTGCCAACTAGCTTACTGACAGAACCCAGACTGTAAAATTAGCCGACTCCAAATCCAGCTCCAGACAAGTGACAAGTGGAGTACCTCAGGCTTCAGTCCTGGGACCGCTCTTATTTGGCATCTACTTCTCTGAAGTACAGGCCAACACTAAGGGACTCTGGCTAACAAAGTTCATAGATGACTGCAAACTGGGAGCCATTATTGAATCCCCAAATGATGTGGATATTCTACAAAAGGGCCTTACAGAAACAGATGCTTGATGCCAGAGCCATGGGCTCAAGTTTGATGCCAAGAAATGTATAGTTATCCCCTTTGGGAAAAAAACATGTACCCATGAATTACCACATAGGTGGCAGTACACTAAACACTGAAAGTGTGATGAGAGACTTAGGGACACAGGTGGACAGTGGTCTCACCTTCGATAACCACATTGCCACAACAGTCAGGAAATCCTTCTGTGTGGCACACCTCATCACTAAGGGCTTTTCATCCAGTAAAAAGGAGGTCATTGTCCTACTGTATTCATCCCTCATTAGACCCATTATAGAGTACAACGCCCCGTTTGGTATGTATCTCACAAGGCATCTGCAACAGCTGGAAAGGCCACAGAAATACCTCACTAAAAGAATCACAGGCCTAAAGCAGATGTCCTATGCTGACCATCTAAAAAAACTCTAGCTATACACTGTGGCATATTGTCTACTCAGAGGCAATCTCTGCTAAACATACAAGGCCATGTCAAACTCTGAGCTGTTGGACATGCTCCACTTAAAGAAATCCCAATCCCTCAGAGTCACACGCTCAAGGGATCTAAACCTTGTCATCACAATGAACAAAACATGCTGGAGGGATAGGTTTCTGACCCTGAGACTCCCCATACTCTGGAATAGACTGCCCATACATGTCAAGCAGACTGCCTCCTTGGCCCTCCTCAAAAGGAACCTTGACGATTGGATGGGAGATAGGAAATTCACCCTGGGGATCACATCAGTCGCCCTGCTAGACAGGGGTCCAGGGAAGTAAATATTGCGGGAAGAAATATCCAGGGAATTGTTATGGCTAGGCTTGTATAGGCCCCAGGGCCGATAGCCTAGTACCAACCTATGAACCTTTGAACCTATAAGGCAGGAAATTGTCATAATGTTCTTTTTAGTTATAATGTAGCTGTGATCAGTAGAATAGAACTGCTTATTGTTTTCACATGTACTGTTTCCTGTCAAACGCTGCATTAGCTCATGTTGTAGTAGAATTTTTTTGTGTGCTTTAAGTAACTTAGTTTAAAGGGGAGAAACTTTTTTTTTGTTTTAAAACTAACACTAACTACCTATATGCACTGAATCAGTGAAAAATGTGAATCAATATTCAAATATTTTCATTCTGGATTATTATGGACTTGTTGACTTCTATTCAAACCTGAAGCAGCAAAGCAGTTCCTACAGGAAATGAAGAATATTGAAAATACAACTTGATTTCCAAAAGACTGTAAACCAAAACTTTGATATTCTGCCTTTATGTTAACAGCAATCACTGGATATCTGTTATTGAATTAGTAATAGTTATGCAAAAGTCTTCTTGAGAAAGTGGTAGGAAAAATAATATTCAGTTGCAGTTAGACTATTTCTGCTGCAACCTATCTGTTTAAAATATTTTGCTTCTTTTTACTTCTCTGTGCAGTGAGTTTACTCTTAAGTAAAGCATTTTTATTTCTTCATTCATAAACATTTGCTGTTTGTATATTATTTATTAGTTTATAAAGCATAACTTGCACAGCCTTGGTATGACTATTGGTATCCAGCCTTTTTGAAGATAACTCGTTTGGTTATAATCTGATGCAACATACTATAATGGTGGGCTCATTAGAAGAATGTTCCATATTTGAGACGTCAGTGCCTGATTAGTCTGGAAGGTGACAGTGAGTACCAAGAAAAGGAAAGGCATACTCCTGGAAAACACTCAGTGTGCATGAAGAAAAACAATATGACTAATTCTGTCTTACTGTTGGTAAGATCACCAAAGAAGACAGTGGGTCCAGCCTGAGGTGAATGAAATCCTGGACAGACAGTTATTACAATACTGTTCTGTAACTGTAGAGAGTAAAGCTTATTTCAGTAGCGCATGTGTTGGTCATAACTTGAGGCAGAAGTGCACTTTTGCCATAAGCTTTTAAAGCCAATCACCCCTTGTGCACATAGCTAGTAGAAGCAGATTGTGATTCAAGACTTGTAAAGTTTGTGTTTTTTGTAGTGGAATCCTCCTGTGCAATTTTAGTTGTGGATCTTATGTGTATTTCTTGTTTAATAATGTTTCACATTTATTTTAAGCAGTTTTGAACTCCTTTGTGCACCTGTGATCACTGTCCCTACTCTTAATGCAAGCTCTACTATGACTGTTGATGCTTTATAACAAGTAAGCAATTCAAAGAACAATGCAGGCTTCATGTAAAACAAAATAAGACTTATTTTTATACTTGTACTAGTAACAGAACATAGATATATTATTTTTTTTCTTTTTCAGCTGTCAAACTGGATGGTGTTATGCTGAAAGGCTACACACCCTGGTCACTGATGGACTCCTTTGAATGGACATTAGGTTACAGTGTAACACTGGGACTTCATCATGTAGATTTTAAAAATCCCAACAGACCAAGGACTCCAAAACGTTCTGCACATTATTATGCAGAAATCATCCAAACCAATGGCTTCCCATTACCAAAAGAAAATGAGTTTATCTACGGAGAGTTCCAGAAGGACTTCATCTGGAGTGCAGCAACAGCAGCCTATCAGGTCAGCAGCCTAGTCATTCCTGGTGGGTGGTCTTAATGTTTCCCAACATACCTCACTCCAGTCTACAGATTAATTGTTGCAGACTGTGTGCTTACGTAAAACAACTGTGGTTTACAAAATGTAAGAAATAGTCAGGTTTCTCATTAGAGGATAGAGTCACCAGATTGTACTACAAATACTAGTTTAGTTATAAGCAAGTTCTATATATGATACACACATAATATATAACGACTTTATGCTTTAAATGAATTCTAAGATTATACTGCTGTGTACTGAACAAGCCACCATGTCTACTCCAAGATTCTGTTTTAATGAAACATGTAACGAATCTGCAAGTTTTTCTGTCCATTTCCGTTTCTCACATAATTTCCACTATTTTGTATACCATAGTCTACTTCCTTTATATAGGATAAGCAAACCAGCATAATTAGAGGACATTGAATACATGCTGCTTCCAAGACACCTGCATGAACCTGGGCACATACTATCAAGTAGAAGATCAAATTATTTTTATAGAACCTTTATATCTGCCAATCTCTGATTGGGTAATACCTCTTAAAATAAGATTTAAATATAATCATACTGTATGTCATTTCAGAAATCTAGAAATATGAATTTAATATATATATATATATATATATATATATATATATATATATATTTATATTTATTGCATATCACATATACAAGTATATGTTTGTTTGTGTCTTTCGGCTTTTCCCGGTTAGGGGTCACCACAGCGGAACTCCGGTCCGCTAATGATTGGCAGTTGATTTTTACGTACTGGCTTGCCAGGCCTGATGCACAACCTTCAACGAAGGTACGCCCATTCACGCATGTCTCCATGCAGAAGACGCTCTAGCTGAGAATCTAACCAGACAGCGTCTTATTGTGAGGTGACAATGCTACCGCAGCACCACCACCGCGGATACCACATATACAAGTATATAAATAACACAAATACACATATCTGTTAACTCATTGAAAACGTCTTTGAACAAATGGCAACTGATAGAAAGCAACCTGTCAAACAGCTGCCTATTGAAACAAAGTTTCTCTTAGACCAATACTTAAGCAAAGGCATCTATGTCATTACATGTTTATGGGATTTTTTTTTATTGAGTACTGTCTTTTTAAGAATGTAAGTTTGTTTGTTTAATTGAAAAAGTGTTTAATTAATCGTGTGATGTAAAAAGGTTATATAAAGGAGTAAAATAAGTATGCTTTGAAAAAGCTATATGTGAAAACATGTTTGTGATATCTTATAACTATTTGCACACTTTCTGCATGGTGTGTGGTCGCCTTATTTAATTTTTATACATAGACATAGTTTGACTGAAAAGTGGCTTTGTCCCTGTTGTACTCTTCTACCACCTTACTCGTGTGCTAACTTTAACTCTGCCACTGCTCCTAACCCCAACTCTACACATTACCTTAAAAAAACACCTTTCTCCAACAGTATCACACACACGTTAGGTAAAGACGCAAGAACTGCACACAGACCACCACAAATACACAATGCTAAAGTATCACTTTACCTAGTATTTCTTCTAACCCTAAACAAGAAATGCTCACCTGTACACTTACAATATATTCAGACACACATAATACGCTGTATATCCCTTTTCCTAGCCCTTATTTTTAGTTCTAAATAATTTTGTCTTGTTTAATCAACATGCAGTTATTTGACCCCAAAATATCTAAAATCTTGGGAGGTCACTACTCAAACCAGCAACACATCCATGGTCACAAAACATAACTATTTGTTTCAGGAGGCTACCTGATTTTTTGTGAGGCATTTGTAGTAGGCTGATTCAAATAGTAGTCCTTTTAGAGTTTTGCAGAGCTGTGGGTAAGAGTCAGTGTTTTTTTGAATGAGGTAGTTAGAGATTCACATAATTTTGCTGCCAAAATGGAAGATGAAACAGGGTGCTGGAAGAACAGATGATAGTTAAGTCATCTGCATATTGCAGGAGTGAACTCTGACAGAAGGAGATATGAAGGTTATTTATAAAACATTGAATAGGAGAGAGGCCATTACAGACCCTTGGGGGGACTCCAGTAGTATTTTATAGGTATGTGGAAGGAGAGCCTTGCCATTTGACTGCCTGTTGTCTGTAGACTAAGTAGCTTGAGAACCATTTGAGAGAAAAAGAGGAAAGACCAAGATTAACGAGTTGTTGTAAACGCAGAGGTGAGCGACAGTATTAAAAGCCTTGCATAAGTCAAGAAATAAGGAAGAAACAAGTTTACCTGAGTCCCCTGCTTTGTTAACTGCATCCATAAAGGACAGTAAGGCAGTAGTGTTACTGTGAGCTGGTCTGGAGCCATGCTGTGTAGATGTAAGAAGTTGTTTTTTAAAGAAGATAGGCTAAGAATTGTGTGTGGGCATATTTTTAAAGAAGCTTGGAAATAGGAGGCAGTATGGCAAGAGGATGATAGCTAGAATTGCCAGTTGAGTTACCACCTTTGTGAAGAGGTCTGATGAAAGATTTTTTTGCAGATTTGGGACACAGGCTTCTAGAATGGATCTGTTAATAAGTATGTTGATTGGGTATGCAATGGCTTCAGCTGATAATTTTAAATATTCTACAGGTAGGTTATCAGCAGAGATGAAACAGGGATTAAGTTTGTGAAGAACTCCTTATAGTATTAGTAGAAACATGCTAAAGTGTGAAGGTGATAGACGTAATAGAAGGCATTTGAGGAAAGTTGAGGTGGAGAGTAGGCGGAGAGTGCTGAGAGGTAGACTGAGACAGAGTTAAGTTTGATGTACCATAATTTGAGAGCAGGGAAGGGAAGGTGGAGGGAATCAGATGGGCTTGAAGTGAGGTTCAATATACCTTTGAAGTGAGCGTTAAATAGGTTGGCAATGTCAGGAGGTTTTATCAGGATATGTGGACTCGGAATACTTTTTGTCCCAGTGTTAAGAAGTGATGTAACAGAGGAACAGCATTTATTGGGATTTTTTTTTTTAATGATTTCATTGTAATTTTAAATAGTAATCGCTCTTATCTTTCGTTACAGACTTTTTTGCCTGGTTACAAAGCTGGCTGAAGTTTAGTAGTTTTGAGGAGGTTTTATTGTTTAGCCATTGTTTCCAAACTCTATCACTATTGGTCATTAAATATTTTGTTGTTTTGGACAACCAAGAAAGATTATTTATTTTGAATCTTTTTTCTGCGAAGGGGCGCAACACTGTTTAGGATATCTAAAAAAGTTGTATTAAAATAATTGACTGCTTCATCTAGAGGTAATGTTCTGAGGATAGATCAGTTCATGTTTTTGTATGTTGTTGAATACTTACTGGTCGAAGTTTGAGAGTTTCCAAATAGATTTATAAGGGTGAGAGATTGTTCTGTGAACATAGGCAGGGAGATGGTCACTTAGTGTATCAGGGAGACTACCAGCCTTGATAATCTTACTAGGACCTGAAACCATGACCCAGTCAGTGATAGAGCCCTGGTTGTTACTATTGTTCAATCTATTTGGAGTGATAATGAGTTGGTTAAATGCAAACAAATTTATGGTAGTGGATGGGAATTTAGAGGTAAAGTTCTGCCAATTAATGTTAAAATCCCCTAGAATGATAGTTTCATTTTGATAGCATTTGAAATCCAGGAAAGAATATCTTCCAGACTTGGAATATTAGGTCCTGGTGGTATATATAATACTGTAAGACATAAGCTTTTTGTGTTGTTTATATTTAAGAAGGCAATAAGAAGTTCTGCATTATAGAATTGTGGGATAGGATTACTATAGCGAGTACTACTGTAAGAAATGAAATAAAGGAACGCCATGCCTCCAGCCTTTTTGTGTATCCTGTCTGCCCTAATTATATTATAGCTGGGAGGGAGAAACTCAGAGTCTTTAATGTTTGGTTTAAGCCAGATTTCAGTAGCGGCTATAATGTTGGGAGAATTATAAGACATTCAAGCATGAAAGTTAGTGATTTTATCATAAATACTCTGAAAATTTAGCTTAACTATATTCTGAGTTTTAGAGCTGGTTAATGTTTTAGGAGAAAGGATAATATTTGGGTTAGAGAGAGATGAAGGTGTAAGAGACCAGTTAGGAGCTGTGTTGAAGAATATCACTACATTGAGAAATATTTAAGAATTTAAGATAGTATGATGTGAGGGCTATTACATCTTTTGGTCTAATGGGATGGCACTGTATGTGGGTGGCATACTTAGTCAAGAATAATCTGAGTTTTAGGAAGAGCAGTGGATTTAAGCTAAATAGGCTGGGGATATTTTAGAGTAACTTTTTGATGGATATAGGTAGAGGGCAGTAAGTGTGACAGGGGTTGTCCGAGAGAATGTTGATTCAGGATTTAAGGAAGGGGAGTTTGATAAGGGGAGAAGAAGTAGAGTGAATAAGGAAAGAATCATTATGTTTTGATGTGTAGAATTCATAGTTTAAGTGGTACTATAATCAAAACTATATTAGAACGCTTATAAAAAACTCAGTAGGAGTAAGGGTGGGGAGGGTCTAGAATAAGGGATAGTGATTAAATTACAAATGGTAGGGAAGTAATTACTATAGTTTTAGAATAAGTATGGGCTACTTTTATGTAGTTAATTCCCTAAAGTGTGTTAAGTTAATGGAGCTGCTATAGCTGCTGCTTGATTTTATTGCACTATTTTAATTGCATTAATGTTTGCAGTGATATCAGTAAGCTGTTTTGTATCACCAAACGGAGATAAAGTAAATTTAATTATTCATATAATCTTATATTAAATATGTTTATCCTACTTTATTTCAGGCAGAAGAGTAATAAATAATGTATAAAATAATTTCCTAATTATACTGTTAAGTGAAAGGTTTTTAAATAACCATTGCTAAGTTACCAAATATGGTAAATTAATTTGAATATAAAGACTTAACAAATGAAATGCATAATGGAATGTATTCCTTCAAATGCTTAAAACTGCCACCCATACTGAATGAAACTAATGTTTTTTTTTTTGCTGTTTTCCTTTTGTAAGATTGAGGGTGCCTGGAGAGCTGATGGAAAAGGACTTAGCATCTGGGATAAATTTTCCCATACTCCTTTGAAAATTGGTAACCATGACACTGGGGATGTTACTTGTGACAGCTACCATAAAATTGAAGATGATGTAGCCATTCTGAAAGGCTTGTCAGTCAGCCACTACCGTTTCTCTATCTCGTGGCCACGGGTTCTACCTGATGGGACCACTCGTTATGTCAATGAAGCTGGATTGGATTATTATGTCAGACTGATTGATGCCCTTCTTGCTGCCAACATTAAGCCTCAGGTTTGTACTGGCTGTATATTCATTTCTGAAGTTTATGCTGCACTTGCTTTCAGCCAGAAAATGAAAATGATTGTCTTATTAATTATAGCTATTGTACAACATTCATTTGTCAGATCTGATGATATGTTTTCTGATTAGTATTATTGATTTCTGACATGGCTTAGTGATAAATTACTTTGGCTATGGTGTGCAGGGTCCTGGGATCGAGCCTTGCAGAGGATATTTATTAAGGTTGGGAGGGTGGCCTAATGGTTAAGGTGTTTGCCTTACAAACACAAGGTACAGGGTTTGAATCTCACAGGGGATAATTGGCTAGACTTAAAATGGCTGACAAGGGCAGTTAGCCTAGTACTAATCTATGAACTTATGAATCTATTTACTCATTTTTATACATATGCACTTACTGGCTGTTCAACATAGCCAGTGTAAGTGACTTACATCCTCTTTAAATACAATATTGCTAAGCAATGTATGTGACTTCACTGAAGTTGTGCAATGACTACAGAGGTTCCCTTATTCAGCTGTAGGCTATATTTTTTAATCTCTTTTCTGTTCTTTTGCCATTCATCACACTTCCTTACTGTTGATAGCCACATAGCACCTTTGTTTTGCAATCCTTCTGGATTTGGAGCTGTAATAGTGGATGAGAGTTGACTATGACAAAGCCATCACCCTGGCAGGCTTGGAGAAATTGCTAAAGCAGGATCTGCAATGTTAGACCTCAGATGCATGTTTCCCTACATGGAATTCTAGTTACAGTGCTTCCACACTGTTTTGCAAGCTAAGGTGCCTGTCTTTACCCGAACCCCTGTTATTGCACCACATAGTCTCTGCAAGGTAACAATCAGTCAGTGGGCCTAACTGCTAATTTCCACCAGCATGGGGGAATCCAATTCCCCTACCTGGCCAGTTCATGTGCTGCCAGACATGCTATTTGAACTTTGATCACCAACACCACAGCCCTACAGGCAGATCTTAATACCTTAGTACCCCAGAGCTGTCTAGAGCAAGCTAACCTTAATAAGGTGCTGATATAAAAATGTATGCTTTCCCAAATAATTGCTGTTTTACAGTTTTTTTTTAGTTTGTTTGCTTGTGTTGTGCTCTTGTCTTTTGGAAAAAGCATTAATGTCTAAGCAAAACAGCAGAGAAGAATGTCTTCTATCACACAGTGCTACTTACAACTTCTGTAAGATGTTTAATTCCTTATTTAAACTGCCCCAGCTAAACAGGCTAAATTCCATGTATAATGCTACAAATATAGTCATGCTTAGAATATAAAAACTGCTATCAGTCATCATGTAACAGTTAAAGGGTTGCTACCAGCAACTAAATATATAAATTAACCAGAAATGGGAACTCTTCCATTATCGGGGCAATACTTCTAACGAGTGCTTTCCATTATCGAGCCAACATTGGAAAAGTACCTTCTTTTCTAAAAGGCATTTACTACTTAGTGAATTTACTCAATCACACAATGAATGCTCTGGAAAGAGTCATAATGCCACTTTGTTTAAACCACATTGAAAATGAGGTCCATGGAGACTACCTCCAAACTGTCCTTGACTTTCGGGGACAACCTTTACTTTTAATTCAAAATGTTGTTCCGACTCCTTAAAATCAGACTACTCTTCTTGAGAAGAAAAGACAACTGGTGGATTTCAGAGAACGAGCAATGGCAATCACTGGAAGTATTACTATTACTTTACTTTTATTGCGCCTTATTAAAATGTTCTGAACTATATTTCCGAGCTACGCAAGAGTCAGCTTTTCAGGAGGAGTAGAGTAGCTCCCCTTCACAACCTATCCTCCAAAAACTGTTTAACACACATTTTAAATTACTCATATTTATCGTTTGGAGCCCCCGATCGGTGTCCCACACTTTATCACAAGAGAATTGTTTGCAAAGTATAACAGGAGCAAAGTAGGCAATAACATTGCTGGTAACTTAAACCACTATGTTTTAAACAAAACACCTTTATTTGAACAGTGTCAATTTCAAGAGCAAAGAGTACCCATACGGTTTCACAGCGTCATTTGAAGCAGCACTGCTTAGTGCCTGGAAAAGCTGAAGAAAATCCCCAGTGAACACGGCCCTGTTCAGTAAAAAACATCTAACATGCATATTTTTCAAACGTGCTGTCTCATGATCAGTGTAGAAAAAGTGCAGCAAGTACGGAATAAATGTTGTCACTGGAGAGTTTTGAAAGAGAAATTCCAAATACTCATAAACGTGTTTTATATGTGGATATTAATAGGCACACAATTATGAACGGAAGTTTTCCATTATGGATAAAATTTAATAATTATCAGTGACAAGAAAGTAAGTGTGTGTGTGGCCCACAACAGCAACAGCTGTGAGATCACTGTGAGCGCCAGCTAAGACTCCAAGCGCTCATTTTGAAGTGTTGCCCCGATAATGTTAAAGTACCCAAAAATGTTGCCATGAATCATAAATTCTGATGACTTCCAGTACAGAACTGGTTAAGAGGCCCAGGAACTGTCATTTCCTACCAGCCAATGCTAAATTGCAGGCATACTAAAAATAATTTATCAGATATAAAAGTGAAAAAAAATAACACGACAAAATAGGACTGTTCAAAGCTTTGCTGATGAACTGCCAACATTTATTATAAACCGCATGGATGAAACAAGTAACAGTAAGATTTTTCATGTCTTATGTATTTCTTATGCAGCTTCATCAGACTTAAAATGCATACTACTTTGCTGCATGTTTTCTGCAGTATTTTAAGAATAATTATTCTTGCTTTCTTTAGTATGTACTTCCATTTGCAAAAACATTGTCTCGTATGTATACTTGTCATGCATTTTTGTTAATTCAGCATTACAATCATATATATTTTATTTCAGCATTACTGTCATCGTTATTCTTCTTATAGCAAGCATTATTCACCCAAATTCTTTAACTTTCTGTAGTACTTTATTCATTCATTATATGATTCTTCCCCTGTTTCCTTCATTGTCATAGCTCTTGGTACTGTAAATTCAACAATTATTTTAACATAGCCATTTCAAGCACAACCAAAAACAGCACCTATCTTCCTCATGGCTATGCTCTTGCTCCCATACTAACTAAACCCACACTTTTTTCTCTCTCTTCCATTACCAGTCTGTCAATCACCCTGACTCTGTGGCCTTTATTATCCCTTGTCTCTTTGATCTTTCCTTCACCCCACTACTGCTCATATGACTTGCTTATAACCTAAATCCTGTCCTACTCATATTCCTTCCTTACTCACCTCATCTCCTTCCATATCTACTCATCTCAACTTCTCTGCTACCAGAACTTTTCCTACTAACGTTTTTCTTGATTATTTATAATTATAACCCTTCACCTCCTTCCCTATTTTCTGTTCCTGCTCTAGTGACCTCATTTATGTCAATACACATATTGAAGGGGGGGGGGGGCAGAAACCTACTGACATAACTAACCTCCATAAAAGTCCTTGGTCAGATTGCTAGACTGCCAGATTGTGGCTGAAATTACTATGATAAACTGCTGTTGTGTACATTATGGCTTTTTACTACAATTTGACATGACGTTTTTGCTAGACTGTTTAAAAGACCTATGATAGCTGTTGCAACAGTTTATTACACACACTCATTTTAAGCAGCCACAAGACTGTAGCTGTTAAGTGTGTGTTTGTGTTTTTTTTTTTTTTTTTTTTTTAAACCAGAAAACAAAGTAGACTGGTTGTCAGACTGCTCTTTGGCCACAACCCAGGCATGGTAGGGCATAGCAACATATAGTATGTATACTTGTTTACTTTTTTTTTTTAAGTGCAAAACCAAACAAAGTAAACTTCTTCTACAGACAATTAAAATGTGTCATGGTAATTTACACATCTGAAGATATATACACTTGATAGTCAAAAGAAAAACAAATGTATATATTGTACAGACAATTTAAATGTGTGTAGCATAATAATATAACTGCAATTAATACAATTTACATAAAGAAGACATAAGTGCACAGCTACCTCTCCTTAAAGTATGACAGTTTGGTGGAAGTAAACAGGTGCTCCTTTTAATTTGTTTAATGCATCCAGAGTGTTTCAGTTGACTGTTATCCGTTGGCACTTAATTCCAGGTGGCTGTCTTTGGCTTATTAAATGCTCTTTCTCCTGTGCATGTTTTGAATTGTGATCTTGTAAGCATTAGTCATTCCTCTTGACTGTCTCTTTTTATAGTTAGACTGTTTGTTTTATCTGTAGCCTTGATCTCGGTAGTGGGGAGACAGTGTTGCATTTTGTGAGCAAAGGAAGAATGTTGCTCTTTTGGTTGCTTGAAGCAATTAACTTTTTATAAAAGCTGGCAGTGGTGTGTCTGCAGTAGGGCTAGTAGTGCAAAGCAGCTGATTTTTTATTAATAGTAGTGTATATTTTAAGTATTTGCTCTAGAGTGGAGAGTTAACCGGGGCAGTCCATATTCTGCTTGTAGGATTAATACATTCTTGGCTATAGCCATATGTTCTATAGGGGTAAGTAGATGTGATTAACTTGGAGCCCAGTTGCATTTGGTATAAAGGGGTAGTTTATATCTAGTGAAAGTGTGGGGTTTGGAGTTTTTCCTGTTTCTTTGTCCAGTAACTAGTGATAACTGGTTACCTTTTGTGTCTCGATTGCAAGTTGAGGGGTTTAGGAAGCTTGGGTGCCTAATATTTGACTTAAATTAGCTTATTTTGAAGCTGGCCAGTGGCATAAAGTACAGCAATCGTTTACACATTGTTGTCAGAGTGGTGGTGGTTGATATTCTAGTATTAAGGTATCTGAATATAATTGAGTTAAATTACAGACGGTCTTTGGCTAGGTCATTAATGAAGAGAGAAAGTAGTGGCCCTAACACAGCTGCTTGTGGTACTGTGATATTGACAGAAGCTTGTGTGGATAAACTTATTTCTTACATGTATCTGATAAATGGCTTCTGAACCAAGATAAAGTAATCAGACCAAAGTTAAAATTGCTAACTGTATACAGATGTTATGATTGTGCTGAAAGCTCTTATTATATCAATAAAGTTGCCCTTGTTCTTGAAGCATGCCACTGAAAATGGAGTTTGCTGTGTATAAGTCTGCTATTGTCCTAAGAGTTTCTAAATCAATGTTGCTTGTTGCAGAGAAGTCTGTATTTATTCATATTTTCCCAGAGCTGCTTGTATATTAGCTTATCAAAGATCTTAATTATAAGACAAAAGCTATGGGCCTATTTTCACTGTGTTCTTTAGGGTTTGTGTTTTTTAAGAGGTATTATAAGAATGTTTAAAGGCTGTGGGGAAATAGCTGTCAGAGAAGAGTTTAGCTATATAGAGAACTGACTTTAGGAATGGGTAGCTGAGTTTTAGATAACTTGTATGACAGAACAGTATCCAAGATATTTAGTTTTTGACATCCTGATAAATAAGGTGCCTGAAGTGAGAAACTGGATTATAAACTGCTAAAGTATATTGTTGGGAATCTTGGGGGTGGGAGTCATGGATATCAATGACAATTGGTGTGGGTGTTTCGGTTTGGTTGAACTCTTTAGTGTTTTGTTTGTCAGGGCTTTGAATTTCATCTGTTAGAAATTTTCTAAATTCATTAGAGAACTTAAGGAACTTTGCAAAAGTATGGTCAGATTGATTTGGTTGAGGTTGGTAGCATCACCTGTGAATGTTTTTAGCTCTTTGTAGAAATGTTTTTGGTAGGATGTCAAGATGGTCTGTTCCTAAGGAAAGTTGTCTTGGCTGTGTTGATGGCAATTCTTTGATTAGTTCCATGTGTTTCTGGATTTGAGCATTTCTTTAATCTCAGATGTTTGGTGGTGGTTTTTCAGTGGCTAGATTTTTCCTGTGCAAATAGAAGTTTGCATGACAACAAGGGCCTTGGATTGACATGTGGATGTCCCTTTAAAAAGCAATAATGGTAGCCCTTGGGATATTTGTGAAGGTGTCCTTGCACATCCTGACAGGGTATATGAGGTCCGTGTGGTACGCGTGTTGACATGAGCTAGAATGGGGTAGGGTAGAGAGAACTGAAAGCACTCCTACAGCCTAAAGGAGAGAGGCTACTAAGAAAGGATTTCACTCCATATAGTTCCTTGGTCTGAGAACAATTAAGATCTTTTCTGAAACAATGAATGTCACTGGTTTTGTGGGTTTAGGTCTCTGGGAAGAAGTGGAGGCCTCTCTGCAGCAGATGAATGCCTGAGCATAGACCAGGGATAGACATCCTTCATAACTGTCTGGATGACAGCGTCATCCAGTCAACTTTCACTCTGTAGGGATCAAGGCCCCCACCCAATCAAAAGTGAATTGGCTTAAGATCCATAGGAGGACAGAAAAAAACAGCAGTTTTAAGGTTAAAACAGATGCATACATTCTTGGCAATCCTGAAAAAGTTGTCTAGTGGTGGTTATTTACTATGTGATGATAAAGCAGAAAAGTATTTTATTGTGATCTATGGTGCAACCCTATAGTGCTTCACTTAAGACTAAAATGGATAATATACAGAGTTACAGCAAACCATAGTACTTAATTTTATATTTGCTGTGTATTACGTAGGAACAAGTAAAGACTTTCTGGTTGTCAGTCTCTGAGAGGAGAAACTCTAACATTGGGCATTGCAAGCTATTTGAAATCGGTGTACAAAAATCCAAATGGACTTCATAATGGTGATTAAAATTGTCATAGACATGAACATCTCCTACTTTACCTTTAACTAACTTGTGGCACAACTGATGTAGCCTAGTCATGTGTGTGTCATTGTCGACACACAGATATCCACCACTGTTAATTGTTATGATGAGAAGCAACTCTGTATATTGCAACACAAATGCAACCATGTGTATTGTATGTAAATGTGTGATTACATTCTTCTTTTGTGGATCTGAGTGGTTTGCATGCATCATTGGTAATGCTGTAATGTGATGACAATGAAACTCTGTATTGCAATGTGAATACAGCCCTGTTCATTGTATATAAATATAAATGTGTGCAGTTCTTGTGTATATATATATATATATATATATATATATATATATATATATTTGTCAGTTTTTAGTTTTTCTCCCAGGGCCTCTGCTGAGAAGGAGTTTATTGCCTAGTCAATCTTTTGGTAATCAAGTGCAATAGATAAATCTAGTCTCATAGCTGAAAGGATAGTAACAAATGGTACTTTAAATAAAATATAGGCAATTGGTGCAAAAGACGTTATTAGTTAGAAAAGGAATGGTAAAGTCCTAATGTTAAACAGGGCCAAAAGAAAATGTGATAACATGGTAAGCTAAGTGATTCTTCTTGGGTGATGCATATGTTTCTGCACTAATATTTCTTTACTCATTGTTGTGGGAAGTATTAGTTTGGATTGCTAAACTTTCTTCTTGAAGAATTTACATTTATCCAGTACTGATGAGTGAAGGCAGCAGCTTTTTCCAACAGCAGTGTGTGGTAATGCAGCTCTTCATTAGTTACAGATTTCTTTAAATGTTCAGATTTCTGTACTGCAGAGATTGTTGTATTCCGTGATATTGGTGGATTGTAATGACAGAAGTCTGAGTGACCTTTTATGGTTGAAATTGTCTGAAATGGGTAGTTTTGTCATTATTGGTTTATACATTTTGTTTCTTTGCTTATTAAAAGAATGCTTAAAACTACAAATTTAAAAGTCATTCTAACAAGTGGTGCTGTATTACATAAGGAATATAATTTAGTGCAGTCAGGAAGTTGCATCAATGAACAAATACATGTATGCATGGTCATAAAAATATGTGCAAGGAGTCTGTTTTGAAAACAGCCCAAATGTAAACTTACTCCTCCATGGACCAGATGCATTTTCTATAGATATAGGTTTTCATGCAGTTTCAGTAGCAGAGAATTTTACTGTTCATGCTAAGCCTGTTTTCATTGTGAGATTGTATTGTTTACAAATGGCTATCTGTGTTTGTGCTCTTCTAGCTTAAGCTACTGTACACAGGGAGGAGGGAGGTCGCTATTCTACTTTCACTGAGCTGTAAGGCTCGCTCACCTACCCCAAAGTAAATTAAACTGTTTAGATTAACCTAAGCAACTCTTTGAACCAAGGCACATGGGCTTCTATTTTCTGAAGACATGACTTTTATAGTAAAGTATGTGTGAAGGAGCAACAGATAAAGCAGGTTTATTAAAGGAAATTTCCACCTTCACTTGCAGTTTAAACTGCATTACAAGGTATCCTTTCTTCTATGATTTTAATAATTAAAGGAAATAACTGGACTGGCTTTCTTGGGGAGCGAATGACTGGAGTGGCTTTTTCGGGGACTGACCTACCTGTGGGCGTGGCTCGTAGGGGTGTTTCATGCGTATGGCGTGGGAGGAGCTTAAGGGGCGCCGGAGTACTACTTCGCCTAGGGCACCATATCAGCTAAGGCCAGCCCTGCTTGTTACAGCACTCTTCATAACAGTAAGTTTTGAAGTAATAGGATAATCACTGCAGGAATTCTTAAGATGCCCACATTAGCTGCAGGTGGATGTCGCTCTGTCTGCTCAATCTTAATAAGTATCCATACATCCTTAGAGTGTGTGTGTGTGTGTGTGTGTGTGTGTGTGTGTGTGTGTGTGTGTGTGTGTGTGTGTGTGTGTGTGTGTGCGCAGTATAGTCTGACTCTGAGGGCATTGGGGGACGTCTATCTAAAAAAGAGACACGGCATCTGACACTCAGAAGTTTAAGTGCTTACTAAGCTACTGATCATTGAGGATCTTTAGAAGCCTAGCCTTGTATTTACATGTTACAGGAAGCCTACACAAATCTTGAATGCCTAAAATAAAGTTTGCAAAAGTACATTATGGAAAATATAATTATTATATAATAATTATAATTCTGTCAACACACACTAGCAAACCTCCAACCAGCTAGCAATAGAGGGTGAAGGGGAATAAACATACAAAACCCAGAAAGCATGTAAGTGTGCTATCGCTACCTAAATAAATAAATAAATTAAATAAAAAAAAGATCTAGCTGTACCAGGGGGATGGAGTGAGAGGGCCCCTGCAATAATGGTCCTATTCTCTCAACAGCTGCATTTATAGAGTGTACTTACAAATCTTTACAATATTTGTTATAAGTATCTCTGCTGCAGGAATTTCTAGATGATTAACAGAGTATCAAATATTGTTTCATCAGTTCCCAGAAATGGGTGGATGGTCTTTACAATGTCCTGGAGGACAGCCAGTGAAAATCCTGTTCTACTCCACTGACCATTCAACTTATCACATTTGCAAAATGTGTAAATGAATGTCCAGATAGCAACACCATAGGGTCTATATTAGTTTGCTGAAATGCCATTTCAGGTGCCATTTCAGTGAATACCTAATCAGTGACACAAATTCAGGAAAAATCGTTTCAGTGATTCATTGAATTTACCAAGGGCAAGAAAATACTTGCCCTACAGCACAATGGAACGACATCTAAGCAAATCGAACCCACCCAAGTAGAGGCTGCACCCCCACCCCCAACTATGTATACCAACTCCAAGATCGCATTACAGTGAAGAAAAGGGCAAAGTTGCGTAGCTGGCCAACTACTTCTTTGCCCTTCATAAATTCAGCAAATTGCTGAAACAAGTTTCGTTGAATTTGTGTCGCTGATTAGGTGTTCACTGAAATGGCATTTCGGCAAACTCATATAGAACCACATTACAGTTGCTTTGGGCAAATACATTTTTGGAAAAGGTTACAACTGTAACTGCTCTACCGGTGGAGTGAGCCTTAACTTCCCCAGTCAATGTTTTGCTGTAGTTATTGTAACAAAATGATAATACATTTAGGAAACCATCGAGTCAGCATAATAACTGGATGACTTGGTTTACTCATCATAATTAATGCAGACTCCTGATCAGGCTGCCTTAGTGATTTGAGCCATTCAATGCAGTACTCAGTTTTGCTGTTATCATCCATATTAAGTAGCAGTCATTCACCTCTGTTCCATTAAGAAAGGAACACAGCCAAATGAATGAACTAGCTCAGAGAAACTTTAGAGAGCACCGTATGCATAAAGAAAGGATTTTCTCTTAATAACACTGTCCCTGTTAAAAATTATATAAGGGTCGTTACATGTTAAGGCCTGTATTTCCAAAATCCTTCTCACTGATGTGAGTGCAAATAAGACAAAAGTGCTGAAATGAAGGACTTAATAGGCAACAAGACCTACTTCTTCCATAACAGACATTAAGTTCCAAATATGCATTGTAGTGTGTTTTTTGAGACCTTAAATTAAGGATTCCATTTAAGACCTGTTTCACAAAAACCTGATAAATTATAGGTGCGTATACAGCTCTATCAGCTCTGCCAGCAAAAAATACCCAACAAAATCCCTCAGCGGAAGAGTAGGCCAAGCTAACATTCTAATATATAACACAACAGTGTACGATCTGAGGCACTGAATGGGAAATTGGGCCCTATCACTTTTGGTCCATATCAGTAAGAAAATCACGTCCATTTAGTGATTCTCTTGTAGAAGGCTCTTTGATGCCCCTCAAAATAGACAACTCTGTAAAAGAAGAAAGATAGCTTTGAGTTAACAACCTGAGACTCTCCAAGCTATCAGATTAATGTCTTGAGGTTTAGATGCAAAATGTTGCCTTTCTACTGTGATAACAATGTTCTCTGAAGAGGCGCTGACACAGGTTGAGTCACCAATACCATTGTTAGAAGAATGAATTATGTTTGCCTTGACCAGAAGGGTGCTATTCAAATTAAATTACTTTTTTGTTTTCATCTTTAGAAGTAACATTGGGATTATAGGGGAGCGGAGAACTGCACTGTCTACTACCCAGTCTCCAGCCAATGGGAAGGGCATTGGTCATCATGACTTGGATATGGAGTAGCCCGGAGGAAAAATGTGAAGCTCGTGATTTAACAAGAGTAACTAGAACCATTCTTGGATGTTCCCTATGTTGGATTAGATTGCAAAATGTAATTTTGTCAAAACTGCATCGGTGAAGGGCTACAGTTTCTCTACCTTGACCATCTGCTAGTGTTTTGCTGACTTGGAATGTATGTAGATAAGGCAGCCAAGTTTATTTGGATTACATCTTCCCAAATTACCATAGATTGCGTGCAGAGTAGTCTTCCTGTTTGTTTATCCTATCACTAGTCATTATAATCATGGATTTAAGTACTGGGCTGAAGGTTACTTGGCCTAAAGGAATAATTATTATTTCCTTAAAATAAGTGTGTTATTCCCTTTGAGTTGGAGACCATAGGAACTCCACTTTGAATGCTGAGAAGTAAGCTACCAGATAAATTGTTTACACCAAAAGAGATAAACAGTGTTTGTAGTGTGACCCAGTGTTTGCATTTTGATTTTTTTTGTAATGTATTCAAGTTTGTGGGGTCTTGTGTAGGACTTTAATACTCTTCCTTTTTGGAATTAAGAAGAATCTTGATTAGAACATTTCCTGGTTCTGTAATAGGCAGTAAAGAGCCACATCTACTTATAGTCTTGGGGTGAAATATACTCTAGAACTGGTTTTGTAGGGAGATCTAAAGTATAGGCTGTAGACACGATGACTTTGACCAACTCAATTCTTGTATTATGAAGCTACCAAGAACAGAGCAGAAGAGTGTCGGTGGTTGCTGTCGGTTAACTCATTACATCCATGTGACACCTCCAGGTACATTTGCAGTTTCCTGCTACTGACACCTCTGGTTGTCAAATATTGCTTGTTCTTATTTGCATTAATAATTCTAAAACCATGCTACAGACAAAGTTTTAAAAGATTTCATCTTAAAGCTGACAGAATGGCAGACTCAACTGCATTAATATTTGACTTCTGTCTTTTCCCAGTTAGGGGTCGCCACAGCAGATCGCCTGTCTGCTCATGATTGGCAGTGGAGTTTTACAGTGTTGAGTTGCCAGTCAGGCACCCAACTTTCCACAGAAGGCACACATATACATGCACTCACACCTAGGGCCAATTTAGAGTGTCCAATCCACCTACAGCATGTCTTTGGGATGTGGGAGGAAACCAGAGCACCCGGAGAAAACCCACAAGACCACAGGGAGGACATGCAGACTCCGCACAGAAGGCACCCCAGCTGAGGATCGAACTGGAGAACCTCTTGCTGTGAAGTGGCAACAATAACTGCTACACCATCGCAGCCACCCATTTGACTTCTGTCTAGTGAAGGTAAATAGATATTAACTGTTGTTTTATGATATTAATTTACATTGATATAATTGTCATGTTTTTCTAAATATCTCAACAACCAAGTAACACTGACAGAACTCTTTAGGCTGATTTGAAAGCTCTCAGCTAGGTGAATAAAATGCTGCTGACACTATGTGTGTAACGAGTGGTTGCTGAGATATTGTAAGTTGTTTACAAAATATTACCAATATAATAGTTACTGTGTTTACTGTGACTTATAAAATTCAGTTTAAGACCTAGAACATAAAGAATACTACCATTATACAAATAGTTTGTGCTGAAGAGTTTACAATTTATACTTCTTTCATAACTCCTATGGTTCCAGAGATGAGGACATAAAATGATTGTGTTAAAACGCTGACGCTCCACCTATTGGAAGTTACAGTGCAAACTTCCTGAGCTCCACCTGCGTGAATGAGTTAATTACCTTGCTGTGTATATTTTTTTGCTGAGACTGTTGGTGTTTGACTTTCTAAGTTTGTAATTTTCTTCTGATAGAGTCTTTTCAAACAGTATTGCTACTGTTCAGTTAAATTCCTGTATGAGGATTAGTTCTCAGTATATGTCAGAACGGGTGATTAAAGCATTTCTGTTGCATTCTCGATGGTCTTGCCATTTTCATGGAGTTTTTTCAGAGAGACTGAATGAGTCTTTTATTCAGGGGAGCATGTGGACGCTACCCTTTGACATAATTTGGGAAAGCCTGTACTATCAGCCATGCATGCCTTCTAAAGAATGGACAACTGACTCAAAATTGACATCATCTGATTAATATCCAAACTTAATACAAGTAACCAGCTTGCTATATGTCTGCATCTACTTAAATATTCTTTTCCATCAGATATGCCTTGCTCTATTTGATTTAAAATTTCACAGTAATATTTCACCTTGTATCTCAGGTATTTTACTTAACACCCCTGATATCTAGTGGGTAGAAATGCATAATTTTTATATTCATTTGTCATTTGATTGGAATGACTTTGGCATTAAAACCATTTACAAAATAAAGTTAATTGCTATTATTTTCTAAACTGTAGTAGAATTAAAAGTCAATCTCAAGGTTAAAAATGGTTCGATGTCTGTACTTTGAAAGTGAAAGGTTTGAATCCTATATAACCAAACCTTAAAGCCTGAAACTCACATTCCTGAAACACCACAGCTGACAGACATGTATTCATCACTCACATAGAGTAAAGAGAAAGAGACATAAGAATATTTTATCAATGAGCAAGCCCACTGCACACCTGACATTCAACCACCCTTGTGTAATTTAACTCTGAGATCACACAGCCTTAGGGAAATGACAAATATTCATTTTTATCAGAAGCTAAATATTGTACTCATCTTCAAGGTTATGTGATTCTGAATAAATTAGCATGGGGACAATTTCTCTCATGGCGATGCAAAGTCCTTCATCATGAGCAAAATGATTCCAATCCTCATTGTAATGAAATTTAAACTAGTATATCAGGATAACCTACTCTTCATGTGTCTCAGTTTGTAGTGGCAGTTTGTCTAATCATGTACCAACTTAGTTTTCTTAGGAATACTATTATATTTTCTTGCCCTTATTCATAATGTTACACAAGCACATGCCAAAACAAAGTTAGTTTTTTTTATGTAACGTATATAAGCTAACATGCTTAGAATTCTTTGCTTTGCTCCCTAAATGTTATTGTTTTTGTAATGTCCTACTCTATTTACCATTTATGTTACCAGTTTGTAAAAATTATCTTGCCAAAAAATATGCCTCCTTGAATCACTCATGGACTATATTTTGTATTATTGTAAAGAATATACATTTGTAAATAATCTTCATTACTTTTGTATTATTCAGCTGTTACCCTCTTATTATTCAGCTTTTACTCTGTTTACTTAAGTTAGCTTAAGTGTGCTGTGTATTATTGTTAAAATGTCTGTATCATTTAGATGCTTTTCTGACATTGTTTGTCTTACACATGTATTTACTTGTCTTTGACATTGAAACTAGGTCATGAATGGTAAGGGTCTTCAGATTACAGCACTAATAGGTTCATAGCTGGGAGGCTGGCATAATGGTTAAGGTGTTTACCTTACAGATGCAAGGTACAGGGTTTGATTCTCACGTGGGGTAATTGGCTAGGCTGAAAATGGCCCATGAGGGCAGTTAGCCTCTATAAACCTATAGATCAGTACTGGGACAAATGCCCTCATGGGACATTTTAAGTTTAGCCAATTACCTCATGTGAGAATCAAACCTTGCACCTTGTTTCTGTAAGGTAAAGATCTTAACTGTAATGCCAACCTCCCACCCTCACCTGGTTAGCAAATTCACAGAAAGAAAGAAAATAACAAACAAAATAAGCAGGCAAACAAAACAAATAAACATTCCAACATTGATTAGAGGACCTAGTAAAGCTGCTGTTTTCCATATATTCCCACTACAATAGGAAAGCAGACTGTCTGTTCAAACATGTGGGTTGTTGGATCAGATGAGATCCAACCTTGGCATCGCTATTGAGCTGATCAGTTTCAGAGTTCTGACTCCTCACCTACCCAAAATACTCAAGGTTGGGTTACGGATACTCATATCTCATTTGCTGCTCAAACTGTTTGGATGTGCAAGGAGCTTGCTACAACTTTGCAAAAGTTATCTTCAGCAGTACACTCCTTCCTACCATGAGAGTTTCTTAACTTTGATTAGATTTCTCCTATTATATCTTTCTTTTTTTGTAATTAAAAAAAAATCTTATTTCTATACAGAAAGTACTTCTATAGAAAGTCCTTCTACTCTCCTGTAGTGGTATTACTGTTATATTTATAACCTGTAATATATTTTTCTGATGACCTTTCTTATTTTTCAGCTCAACATGTCAGAAGCTTCAGGCTTCAAAAAATGCTCAACATGTCAGAAGCTTCAAGCTTCAAAAAATGCTCAGAGTGTGGGCACAAGTTACCCCTTCAGGACCCACACATGAAATGTGTATATTGTTTTGGTGTGGAACACCTAGACATGGACTCTGTCTTCAGTGCCAGGTCTCTGTAAACACAGAGAGAAAAATGAATTCTTAAGCTACTCTTTGTAGCGCAGACAGAAGCTACCCCTTCCCCTTCTCCTGAAACCTCTTCTAGTAAAGAGAAGGGAAAAGCTAAGGAAAACCTCAAGACAAAGAAAAGGAAAGAAGCAAATCTCCAAATAAAACCTGAAAAAAGATATCACCAGAACTGAACATGTCTGTTGGTCCCCAACCCTAAATTACCAAGAAGGACAGAACCTACAACCCTTCAACCCTCTACTTCCTCTCCAAGGACTCATTTTTCACTGGAAGTAGTGACATCTAGGCTCCACTCTTCAGTATTGCAAGAAAAGAGATACTCACGGCCATCCTTGGTGGCATCATCCTCTCGGTCATCTAGAAGTCTTACAGAGATGGACATCGACAGGACGATGAGGGAATTTTTGAAGATGCACATACAGCTCGATGTTATCCCAGCACTGTCCCCTGGGAAAGTGCTGAGCATTGACCATCTCAACCCCTCCATAAAGTATTCCACACCAATTCAACCTCTGGCTTTGGAACCATAGCTCGTTTGTCAGTGCCAGAGTTTCTGGCATCTTTGACACTGACTATATCCCAATCTCTCTCAATGCTGATACCATCAGAGTGAGATGAGACTTGGAGCCGAAGCTTTGAAGCTGAGCTTCCGTGGAGTGATTTGACTGTTTGTTCTTGAAGCCATCTCTTTCCCTTGGGACTGAAAGCTTCTCTGGAGCAGAGGCTCATCAGCACCAAGATTTCTTTTTCATCCTCAGAGTGGAGGGAATCATCAGCACCAATAGCAGCCTCAGCTTTCAAAGCTTTCAAAAGGAGTTTGGCATCTTCCAAAGATAAGGCAGCTACTACCACTCTGATTCCAACCAAACCCCACCTGCAATCTGCTTCTTCTCCTCGACATCCAGTCATACAGGGACAGTAAGAACCAACAGCTTCTGAGAAAATCTGCTTTGTCAGTTCCCCATCTGACTCTGACCCTTCTGGAACCCCCAGTAGGTGTTCCCAGAAAATGGACATGTAAGCGGAAGCATTAAGATTAATCACAGAAGTGTTTCATGGAAGATACTGACTTAGAGGAAGAAGAAAGTTCCCCTTGCTCCCTTTCTGAAGACATCTACTTTGAAGACATTCTAGAACTGATGAAACAGAGAGGGAACTGGTCATCCTAAGACCTTTTGCCAGATGAATAAGTATTGTTGGACACTTTTGGTTCCAGACCAGCTTTATCCTGGGTAGTACCACCTGTTGACTCCCTTATACACCCAATGCCTCAATGGGCATTGAAGGACCCTGATATGCTGCAGCCCATTCCAAAGAGTGCTGATCATATACTGTCTGCCCTGGCTGATAGGAAGCATTGGAGTAAGGAACCACCCGTAGATTCTATGTTGCTGGTGGCAGCCACTAAGAAAAGGCTAGCAGAGGAAAGCTTTTGTATCCATCCCCCTAACAGAGAGTTTAGGGCAGTGGATAAATATGGACAGTGGACCTACACTATCTTACTTATCTTATGAGATTCCAGAGACACTTGACAATAGAGATCACTGAGTCTCTCTTAGGGGTATTTCTGGTAGATGCCTAAAAAACAACGGACTCTCAGCTTTTGACCCTTTCAGTCTTCTTCTAATGTGACCATGCATCAGCTCTAATGCAGCTGATGGCACAGCCAGAGCAACAAGCACAGGCATCACCATGTGCAGCCATGCTTGGCTGTGACCATGTGATTCTGCAGAAGGCTTTAAGTTGTCCTTCATTAATGTCCCTTATGATGTTTCCACCTTGTTTGGACCAAAGGTCAAGGCTACACTCTCCAGGAGTTAACAAGACAGTAAGACTTTCTCTGCAGTGGGAGTATGCTTCTCCACCCCACAAAGAACATTCTTCAGAAACATAAGATCGGGGAAGAAAATGTGGTTCCACAAATCACAGAGTTCTTTTCATGACTCTCAAGGCGAAAGACTTTCCTGTGCCAGAGGTGGAGGCAATTTTAATGGAAAACTCACAAGAGACAGAGACAGATTGCAAAATCAAGGCTTTCAAGGTCCCTTTTTCATCATCGAATGGTTGTCTGACTGCTGCTCTCTAAAGGCAGTCGGGGACATCTCTCTTTACACCCTCAAGCCTGGCAAAAGATAACATCAGATTCCTGGGTGATAAGGATGATATCCAGAGGTTACTCAATTCCCTTTTTTCCTTCAGCCACAAAAGAAAAAGAAAGTCCCCAGTGTTCCACTCAGTCAGTGGGACTTTGTAGCCATAGAAATTTCAAAGCTGCTTAAAAAAAAAAAAAAAAGTTATCCAACTGGTCTTCATGACCAGTTAGAATCCAGAGTCTATTCCATGTTCTTAGTACCAGAAAAGATGGGATCTCAGACCTATTTTGGATCAAAGTCACCTGAACAAATTCATAACAGGCAAAATTAGAAATGGTCAGTTTAGTCCATTTTACCTCTACTGAGGCAGGATGATTGGATGTGCTCAATAGATCTCCAGGATGCTTACTATCACATCAAAATAGTGAAGCACTCCAGGAGATATCTTTGCTTTCATCTGGGAGTCAATCATTTCTAATTCAGAGCTTTGCCGTTCGGTTTCACCACAGCCCCCAGGGTTTTCACTAAGATCATGACAGTTGTTGCAGCACACCTGTGTCTTCAAGGGATCAGGGTTTTCCCATACCTAGATGATTGGGTCCTCACTGTCCCCACTGAGCATCTCCTTTGCAAACAGCAGGACCATGTACTCCAGTTGCTAACCTAAGAATTTCATTAAATCTTTCAAAATGTTGGTTGACTCTAACACAAACCATAGACTCCATAGGATGCCACCTGAATACAAAGCATTGAATAGTCAGCCTCTCCAACCAGAGTTCAGTCACTATGCATGACAGCCCTTCTAGTTCACCACCATTGATGACTACCAGCAAGACTGATCCTACATCTATAGGTCTCATGGCATCTATGATCCTTTGCTTCCCCTAGCAAGATGTTACATGGGAGTATTACAATGGACTATATCAGTTCAATGGTTACAATTCACTCACCCTCTGCATGCAAAAATTAGAATTAGACAGGTGTGTAGAAACGGGTGTATATCATAACAGCGAATACTAAAAATAGCAAATGCTGTTATGTCAAACTCAATTGTCCGAAATCTGAAAACAGCAAAGGAACAATCCGCAAAGTTTTTCCCAGGGAAAAAATTTGCTGATCCAAAAAAAAAAAAAAAAGACTACACAGTGAAAATGTGCCCCCCACACCCCCCAACTTAAATATACCAACTCCGAGATTGCACCACAGTGGAGAAAACAGCAAAGCACAGAGAATGGCCCAGCAAATTTTTTCCCTGGCACAAATTTGCCGATCCGTTCCTTCGCTGTTTTCAGCTTTCGGACTTTGAAGTTCGATATATCAGCATTCGCTATTTTTAGCATTCGCTGAACTGATATAGACCCTGTAAAAACCACATCTCATGGTGGCTAATCTCCCCATTGGTGACCAAAGATCATCCTTTCTAGATGGATCATCCTACAGCTAAGGTGAGCAGAGATGCATCCCTTCTAGGGTGGGGTGGGGGCATTTTGAGGGAAGATGGTCCAAGGTACATGGTTAACAACAGAGGCCAATCTTTATATCAATATCTTGGAGATGGGGGCAGTCTGCCTAGCATTGCAGGCATTTCAGGACCTACTCTCCAAGGGTGTGATATCCATTCACACAGACAGCATGACTGTGGTATGGTACATCAGCCTATTCTTACCCCCTTTGTCGGTATGCCATGAGAGTTTGACAGTAGGCGATGTCTTTACAATGCTTTCTAATTGCAACACACATCCTGGGGAGTACCACTGTACTTGTGGATAAACTGAGCAGAATGCTTCTAACACCTTGTGAGTGGTTTCTCAACCCTGTAGTGGTGCAAACAATTTTCAGCTGCTGAGACCAACCTGTCTTCATCTCTTTGCTTCTTATCTGAACAGCAAATGCATCAGGTACTTTGCAGTGATCTCCCCACGGGGACAGTCTCCAAGGGATGCTCTGGTCCATAATTGGCCCCCCAGGTTCCTGTACACCTTTCCCCATTACCTTTAATGATCAAGTTCATATAGAAAGCCACAGAGTGCAAGGCCACAGTTATCCTCATTGCAATCTTTTGGCCCCAACAGACTTAGTTCCCCTCTTGTGGCCTCTTCTAGTATATCTACAGTGGATGCTGGATCATTATTCAGATCTTCTATCCTATCCCACTGGACTACCTCCTCAAGATCACAAGTCTGCAGAATTAACTGCATGATACCTCCAATTTTAACCTTAGCCATAGACATTAGGTTTCATCCTTTGGTGGTCAGTATTCTCTCTGCTTCTCAGAAACCATCTGCCAGGAACATTTATCACAGCATATGGAAGAAATTTTCAATATGGGCCCATTCTAAAAAACTAGATCCCTTTTCACACCTATTTCATCTACACTTGAATTTCTGTCTGATCTCTTTGAAAAAGGCTCTAGTTATGCAACTATTAAGATTCAATTGGCAGATATTTCCAGTTTCCATGTTGGGGTTAATAATACATCCATTGCATCCCTTAAGATCTCTAATGCTTTCCTTAAGGGCACATTTTTACTAAGACCTCCCATTGGTGACCCAGCATCACCATGGAACATCACCATTCTCTTACAAGCCTCTACACAATTCACTTTGAACCAGCTAATAAGGTGGGCTTGAAATTCCTGTCTTAGAAAACTATGTGTTTAGTTGCAGTAACTTCAACCTGGTGAATCTCAGAATTAAAAGCCCTTACATCAACCCCCCCCCCCCATATCTGGTTTTCCATAAGGACAAGGCTTTTCTCAGAACTAATGCATCCTTTCTCCCTAAGGTGGCATCCAACACTAACCTAAACTAATCTATACATCTGTGTTCTTCCCAAGATTCTCCAATAAAGGGGAATACTTACTATATATATATTGGACGTTCACAGACAATTTAGATTCTATATTAATAGGACAAAAGATTTCAGAAAAGATGACTAATTATTCATTTCTTTTGCTAGAGCAAAATTGGGGAAAGCAGTATCTAAAGTAACCCTGTCTAGATGTCTTTCAGAATATATATCCTTTGTATAGCAAAGGAAACACTTGCCCTGAGCCAGTTAACCAAGGACATAGTCAACTAGAGCAACTTCTACTTCTTCAGCCTTCAACAAAGGATTGTCAGCTGACAAAATTTGTGCAGGAACTACTTGGAGAACAGGAAGCACCATTGTGTCCCACTAAAAGTTGGATGAACAACCAAGTTCACATTCGCCTTTTGGCTCCTGCATTCTCAGGAATGTCCATCCTTGAGACCACCCAGGACTGTATGCTTGGGAATCTGTTCCCCATGTTTGGATGGATGAAAATAAACACTGGATGCAAAAGTTATATGCTTACCATAACATTAGACCCATGTTGTCTCATTTTTATCCTCTTTAAACTGCCTCCCTACCTCCGACCTCTTTCCAGATGGTCACTTTTAGCTTCTACATGACCAAGTAGAGCTTCTAGATGATCGCATAAGGTTTAATTCCTGTCTGAGCAGTCTCATTAGACTGATTTCTTTTCATCAGCCAATGCCATAGTAGCTTGATTACATTCTATCACAATTTTCTTTGCTTTACCTAAGTTGTTTTCTCTATACTCAATATACACGCACACATACACATATATTAATGTATATACACATGGTTTTTCACATATGAAGTTTAAAATCCTAGAACTATAAGAGCAAACTTTATATGAGCATCTGTAACTCAACCTAGGGTATTATCGGTAGGGGAGGAGTCAGTGGTCTGGAACCGATAAGCTCGAGGTTGGCACCATGGTAGGATCCCGTCAGATTCAACAACCCACATGTTTGATGTAGATGAAAATGAGACAACATGGATCTAATGTTATGGTAAGTACATAACTTTCATTTTTATTGTATCTGGGCATATTATATTTGACTAAATGAAGTTTGAAGTTCAAAAAATTAATTATCTAAAATGAGGATGTTTTTTGATAGTGGATGAAAATGTAAATCTTTTTTTCAGTGATAAAGTGGACCATCTACCTAAAACATTTTAATTTCCTGTTGAGAAAGGTAGAATGAAACAGATGAATGTTTTTATGCAGAGCAAATTAAGAAGCATTATTAATATGAAGAAGATGGCTGAATGGAAAACAGCTGTGTGAATTAGAAATATCTAGAATGTAAAATGACATGGAAGTGATAGCAGAAGTTGAAAAGAAACAGATTACACCGAGGTAAAGTAGTGAGAGAAGATTGAACTACACAAAAATGCTGAATAATCATAAACTGAGATGGAATTTTTTACCTTGTTACAGCAAAGTGACGCCTGCAGGTGCTTCCATAGTTACATCTTACAGACACCTATAGGTTTCCATGTATTGCTTATTCATATTTGCAATAATTCCAAAGCCATGCTACATACAAAGTATTGAAAGATTTCATCTTAAAGCTTACACAAGCAGACACAACTATACTGATATTTGACCTCTGAGTGGTGCAGGTAAAGAGATATTAATTGTGTGTATATTTATGTTGTCATAAATTTCATGTTTTTCTTAAATATCTTGACAACCAAGTAGTACAGACAGAACTGCTTAGCCTCATATGAAAGCTCTCAGATGGATGAACACAATGCTGATGACACTATGTAAGTAACTTCAATGGTTACAGAGATATTGCAAGTTGTTTACAAAATATTACAGACATAATAGTTACTGAGATTTATAAAATTCTGTTTAAGACCTAGAACCTAAAGAATACTACCACTATGAAAATAGTTTGCACTGAAGAGTTTGAAATTTACACTTTGTAGTAATGTATGTGGTTGCAGAGATATGAATTATAAATTATGTACTCACCATAACTAAGATTTGTTTTGTCCATTTCATTCTTCCTCAGTTATGGGTTTGGAGATGATCCTCGGATCTGACTCAGCCGCATGCTACAGACTTAGGATCCAACTCTCAAGCTCCTCCCTCTAACCATAATGCCCCACTCCATCTCTGTTACCTCAGATTAAGTTTGCTGATCAATCTCCTAATAATAGACTAGGAACAGAAATAGAAGATAGAAAAGATATGGCTTAAACCTGGAACTGTAGGTTCCCAACACAGTCCAATAGGTACTTCCAGAAGAAAAAGGATGGGCGATGGTTGGGAGGGGAGATGAGGAAGAATGAAAATGGACAACACAGATACCTAGTTATGGTGACTACATAACTTATAAATCTGATGTTGTCCTTTTCATTCTTCCTCACTTATGGGACAGAGTCCCCAGCTACGTTCATCTTGGGTGGCCCTCATGGAAGGAAATTCTGGAGTACTGCCGAACCAAAGGAAGCTCTATTTCTGGATATGATGTCCAATTTGTAATGTGAGACAAAGGTATGAGCCTTGGACCATGTGGCTGCTGCACAAATGTCATTAATACATATTCTTAACCAAAATGGTGGTGATGCAGCCATAGATCTAGAAGGGTGAACTTGGAGAGGTTTTGGCAACATCATACCTTTTTTAGAGTAAATCTATGTGGTACAGTCTGTAATCTATTTAGCTAGGGTGGCTTTAGAAACTGGTGGCTGGTCTAGGGAATTTGGAGAGAAAGTTACAAAAAGCTGGCCTGACTTTCTAAATTGTTTTGTCCTGCAGAGGTAAAAATGTAATTGCCTGTGAAAGTCAAGGAGGTGTAGCATGTACTCTCCTTTATTTGCAAAATTTGCAAAGAAAATAGCAAGTGAATTGATTGGTTAATGTCATTTTCATAAGCTACCTTTAGGTAAAAAAGAAGAATTAGTCTGCAGAGAAACCCTATCTTTGTGGAAAATAATGTAAGGAGTTTTTGCTGAAAGACCCTGGAGTTCAGAAATTCTTTTTGCCAAAGTTATAGCTACCAAGAAAGCTCTCTTCTATGACAGACATTTTAGGTCAGATTTTTCTGAAGACTCAAAGGGTTTTTGTGTCAAACCTTCATGTACTACAGCAAGATCCCAAGGTGGTGAGGGAACTTTTATTGGAGGTCTTAGCAGAAAAATGTCTTTCATAAAAGCTTTACATGATCTAGAGGAATCTAAGGAAAAAGATTTATTCCCTGTGTGGAATTTGGAATTCCTGTCAACTGAAGTTTAATTGTAGAGAAACTAATGCCATCTTTGAAAGGATCTGTCAAACATTGAAGACTAGACTAAACTGGTGCAGAAAAAAGGATCAACGTCCTTATCTGATGCCCAGATAGAGAACCTTTTCCACTTGCTTCTATAAACTTTTTTTGTAGAATCCTTTTGAGAAGCCAAAATAATGTCATGAACTGGGGAAGAAAGCCTGGACTGTCTATTACTGGAAGTGGAGATATCATGTGGTCAACTTGAGAGCTTGAATGTTGGGGCGTTGAATCCCTAATGAGTGAGAGAGAGGAAATCCTTAGTGGGTTCCACTATCCATGGAGGATAACAAAGATGAGACTGCAGAAAGGGGAACCATACTTGCTGAGACCAGAAGGGTGCAATGAAGACTACAGAGCTCTTCAGCCTGCTTTCTATCTGCAAAAATCTTGGAATCAGGGGAAGAGGAGGATAAACATAAAGGAGACCTGAGGACCAAGTGTGAAGAAGAGCATCTCTCGGTGGCTTCCCCAGATGGGGATCAAAGTAAAGTACTTGCTGGACTTGTTGTTGAGAAGGGTGACAAATAGGTCACAGCGAGGTTAGCCCCAATGCTTGAAGATCATATTCGCTACCGACTGATTGAGACACCACTTGTGAGGCATCAGAATGGATCTGCTTAGTTTGTCCACAAGCATGTTTTTCCCCGGGATGTGCATTGCTATAAGAAAACAGTCTCATGAGATCGCCCATTCCCAAACCCTCATGGCCTCACCTTGTTTGTTGATGTACCAGACTACAGTCATGTTGTCAGTTTGAATTACAGTAGTCCCTAAGGGAAGAGCATCTTGAAATGCCTGCAATGCTAGAAGGACTACTCTCAGTTCTAGAACACTGATATACAACCTGGTCTCTTGGGTATACCACATGCCTTGGACAGCTCTTGCCAAGAAATCCCCCACCCACCCCAGTGGAGAGGCATCCATGGTCACTGTGGCCACTGGGTTTGTTAATATAAAAGTTCTGCCCAGAAAAAGATCATCAGATTGTATCTACCAGTGACTGTATCGCTTGCAAATTGGGGTGAGCTTTAAAGACAGGAGTTGATGTAGAATGGACCACTATACAGCCAAAGACCATTGGAGAATTCACATAAAGAACCACACTAGAGGGAGTAGCAGTATGGCAGCTGCCATTGACCCAGTGCTTGGAGCACTAATCTTGCTGGGGAAGATGAATGACAGAGAACAGCCCAAACTTGATTCCTGATAGAAGAAATGCAATGGATAGCCAAGGATGCTATTTGAGTAGATGCATTTAAAACTGGCCCGATGAATTCCAGGCTCTGAACTGGAGCAAGTTTTGATTTGGGCAGATTTATCATAATGCCCAAGGAGTCAGAAATCTGGAGCAAATAGTCCCTGGCATGCTAATGTTGATGCTTGAATGGAGCAGTTAGAATCCAGTCGTCTAGATATGGAAACACCTGGAATCCCTTTAGTCTCAAGTGAGCTGCAACTACTGCCATGCATTTGGTAAACACCCTGGAGGCTGTGGTGAGTCCAAAGGGCAGATCTCTGAACTAGTAATGACTGGCTCCCAGCCAAAAGGGAGATGTCTTCTGGATTGTCTGTCTATTTAGATGTGATGGTACATGTCCTGAAGATCTACAGAGCACTTCCAATCTTCCTTGTGTAGAAAAGGCAGAATGGAATGAACTGTGACCATTCTGAACTTTGCTTTCTCTATATACTGGTTCAGTTTGCTTAGATCCAAAATGGGTCTGAGTTCCCGTGTTTTCTTTGTCACTAAAAAGAAGCGTGAATAAGTTTCAAATCCTATTTGGTCTGATAGGACCTTTTAGATCACTCTTTTTCCTAGCAGCTTTTTTATGTTGCGGCCTTCCTCTGACTGGGTGGAACATTGAGAAATTTCTTCCTTTGATAATGAGAAAGAAGGGGAAATGATATGAAATAACCTTCAGATATTATACTTAGTACCCATGAATCTTTTGTGATGTTTGTCCAGGTGTCTAGGTGCAAAGAGAATTGACCCCCGACTGCCTCCAGAGTAGGGCAGTAGGGCCTATCAGAAAAAGAATCTCTAAAGCCCTGGTTTTGTGGGCCTCCTTTGCTCTAGGGCAACATCAGTCATTAAAATTCCCCCATCCCTGCCTCTGGAGAATTTTCCCCACTCTTATCCTGGAAAGGTCTCTGAGATTTATGGAATCACATTTTCTTACCACCTCTCTGGTTCCTAGAGAAGGTCTGGTGAGGGGTAGAAAACTTGATCCCTACAGCAGACAAGGTCTTTCAATCTTTTTCAATGTGGGTAAGCTATCCTTTACTGACGGCCCAAACAAGGAAGTGACGTATAATGGGGTGTTAATAAAACATGTCTTAAAAAGCTCCACAAAGTCATATAGCCACATCCAGGCAAGTATCCTTATGGTGAAGCCTGAACCAGCTGCTCGGTACCTTCAGCTGTATGAGAGATTAACCTCATCAAAGCATTTGATATGGATAAAAGAGTGGCCAGTTGGGAAGATGTTCTCTTGAAATTCTCAGCAGACATAGGCTCTGAGAGAGTATTTGAAAGTTCTTTAGTCAAATCTCTCTGAAGTCTAGTAAAATGCACCGGATAGTTAAGTGAACTCAGTGTGAAGATAGCTGAGGCAAACACACACTTTCCAAATTTGTCCAATGCTTTAGACTCTCTATTGGGTGGGTGAACTGTAGAGCTGTGATCTGCTAGCTGTTTCTTGGTGGCTGCCACCACAACAGTAACATCAACTGGGACTCCTTTGCTCCAATGGGGTCTGTCTTTAGGTGGTGCCAAAAATTTGTCAGGGTGCTTGGGAATGGGTTTGACAGTATCCAGCTCCTTCCATGCCCAGCAGGAAACCAGCTCAATTTGTTCATCCACCGGGGGGGGGGGGATCCAAGACATAGATGGGCTAGAACCAAAAGCCTCCAAGGACACCAATTCTTCAAGAGAAGGAGTTTGGGATGACCAACTACCTTTCTGCTTCAGGATCTCTAGAATATCTCCAAAGGAGATGTCATCTGATGGTGATCTGGGATATCCTTCTCCTTCATCAAAATTGTTGTCTTCGATGAGAGCCTCCAAGGGAGGGGGGTTGTGTCTCCCTTTACATGTCCTCTTCCAAGGAAACTCTTTTCCATGGGATGTTCTGAAGACGTGTTGAAAGATCGAGAAAACTCCTCTATTGGAACTGTCTTGAGGCCCATTAGAACTGGCTGTCCCTGAGGAATAAGTCTGACTGACTCAGAGCTCAGAACCAATGGAAGTAATGGGGTAGCATCCAAAATAAGAGAGAACAGTTCTCTCTGGAGAGATAAAAACCCTTTCTACCACCTCAAAGGCCAAGGGCCCAGGAGAAGCACTGACCTTCCCCCCTCAGAGCTGAAGCTTCCAAGGAAAGTAGATCAAGGCCACTCCCAGATCTGAAACCATGGGTCAGATCAGAGAAGAAGATATAATCGACTTTGAATGTGCACTCATGGATCCTGTAGAGGATGGAGATGGCAGGACCCCCATCTGTTTCTGAGCGTTGAGAAACTTTTGCATCATCCTATCCATGTCTGGTTTAAGGTACTTCATAGTATACCTCACAGCTGTCTCAGGGTAAGCAGAATGTCCCTGAATTTGCACAACATTTTTCCCATGACTCTCATGACACTCATAAAATGTTTGATTTTCAGGTAAATCATTCAGGATTACATTCAGTTAAATATGCCAGGCATTAGAGTTTTATACTTTTTTATTTTCCAGAAAATGTCTGTTGATGCAAAACATGTTCATAGGTGTTTACTAGGTTAATGACCACAAGGGGCTTTTTAAGAATAGCCATGCATCCCAAATATCTAACAAGTTCTGGTACTCTTGATAAGCAGGGGTTTGAGAGATTAAACATTTACAAGCAGGGACCTGGGAGATGAACCATTTACAGGTTGCCTGAGTCCTTTAGAGATATAAGTGCCAAACTAGGAATTAATTTCCTGTTCCTCATACAATTGTCCAAGTTACAGTTGAATTGGGTTAGGGAGGAACTCTGCTTCACATGGATGGGAGCCTGTTCAGACAGGGTAATCTTCGGGATACATAACTGTCTGCCCAGCAGGTCCTATTTACATCACAGGCAAGGTTTAAGTCTTTAGAATGGGTAATTCTGGTTTTGTGGATATGCAGGAGGTCCAGCAGATACAATGCCCTGTATGTCAGGCATAGATCTCTGCTCAAAAGCCTGTAGGAGGCAGAATACAGGGATAGGGCCTTGAGATGGTCTGCATAGGACATTTTACTTACACCCTATATTCTTTTAGTGAGGAATCTCTGTGGACATTCCAATTGTTGGATGTGTCTGGTTAGGTACATACCAAACGGGGCATTGTACTCAATGATAGGTCTGATGAATGCTAAATACAGTGGAATAATGACTTCCTTGGACTTAGATGCAATACCTTTGTTTATAAGTTGTGCAACATAGAATGATTTCCTCACTACTGTACAAACGTGATGGTCAAAGGCTAGATTACTGTCTGTGTGTCCATAGGTCCCTGACTACTGGGTCAACTCTAAGGGGTGTGTTGTCAATATGATAGTTAGCAGGGGTGGATGACTTCCCAAAGGATACTATTAAGCATTTTTTGGCATTTAGTTTTAGTACATGGCTTTGACACCAGTTGTTTCTCTGTGTCAGCCCCTCCTGGTGATCATTTGTGTCAGTGTGGGATTCAATGACAGCTCCTAATTTGCAATTATCTGCAAATTTAGTCAGCCAGAGACCACTGACATTGGCCTTGACCTCAGAGAAGTAAATACCAAAAAGGAGCAGTCCAAGGACTGATCCCTGAGGGTCTCCACTTGTGACTGACCTCTTTGTAGAGGTGGACTCCCCATTTCTAACTTCCTGGGTCCTGTCTGTGAGCCAGTTGGCTATCCACTAGGTGACATACGAGTTTGTACCTAACTTCCTGAATTTGTCAACAGTGCCTGAGTGGGGTATTGTGTCAAATGACTTGGCGAGGTCAAGGTAGGCAGTGTGAACCATTTTTCCCTCATCAATTGCTTTGGTTACCTTCTCAAAGAAGTCCACCAGGTTGAGTAGGCATGATCTGCCGTTGATGAAACCAAACTGGGTTGGGTCCAGTGTCTGGAAGTTTACTATATCTCTACTTATCATCTCCATGATAATTCCTTCCATGACTTTACATGTAAGACTAGTGGGACTTATGGGTCTGTAGATTCCAGGGTCTGCAGATGGCCTGCCTTTGTGCAGAGGGATGACTGTTGCTGTTCTCCATTCATGAGGCACAAATCTTGTTTGGAGGCTACAGTAAAATAGTAATTCCAGAGACCCTGTTAGGTCATGTTTCATGCTATTTAGTAGACATCCTGGGATACTGTCTGGGCCCATTGATGCAGTGTTCTTGAGAGATCATTAAGGACCTGCTCCCTAGTAATAGCAGGGGGAGTTATATTTGATGGTATTTCCTGAAGGAAGGTTGAGGAGGAGAGAGGGGTAAAGCTGCAGCTGAATATATCAGCCAGGAGGTTTCCTATATCTTCTGGCTCATTATAGATGGCTCCATTTACAATGAGCTCTGCACACAATTGTGTATTGCCTTTGAGGTTGTGGACATAGCTAAAAATGCTTTGTGGTTGTCCTTAGCCTTGGAGGCCAAACTTACCTCAAATTTGGATTTGGTAGACTTTATTTGTCCTCTGAGTTGTTTGTTTACTTTGAGAGTGCTTTTATCCTTCTGGGTGCTGCACCTCCTAATTTTTGCCATGATTTTCTTCCTTCTGTTATACAGGTTTGTTTTTTGAGTTTGTTCTGTACTTCTTCCTGGTGGGTACACAGCTGCCTCTATGCAGCTATTAACATACTTGTACAGGGTTTCTGTGAACAATCCTGCATAGGCAGCAGTGTTCTCAGGGTTTATGGTGGCTTGAAATTTTGCCAGGTTATCACTTAATAGCACGAGGTTAGCCTTGGAGTAATTCCTGAGTATTACAGGTTTAGCTGAGGGTCCAGATTTTATTTTACTTCAAAAGAGACCATTTTGTGGTCTGCCCTTACCAAGGAAGTTATTACAGTAGGGGTTATTCAGCACTCTCTTAGTGAGGATCAGATCCAGTACGGTTGCACTCCTTGTTGGTGTATTGACTATCTGGTCCAGGGAGTTTGTATTTACAAAATTCAGGAATCTCTGTGCATGTGCGTTTGGTTTCATATAGGATTCCCAGTTAATAGTGTTGTAATGAAAGTCACCCATAAATATGGTATTGGGTTGGATTGTTAGTGTTTGTAATAAGTTTAAATACATGGTATGGGTTTCCTGGGTCATAGAGGGGGGCCTATAGCTTGCAAGAAAGTGGTACTGGATTTTGCCTATGGTGAGTTGAACATGGAGCAGCTCCAGTGCATTGTCCTGTTTGACCAGCCTTGATGTATATTTACTTTTGCTGTAAATAGAGGCACCTCCACATTTAGTCCCTGCTTGTGAAGTAGCTGGTCTAAACGTGTGGAAGGCATTATAGCCTTGCCCTGTTGTACTAACGTTTAAAGAAGAGCAGAGTAATATTTAAAATTGTCCCTGATTTTGGATATTTATTCCCCCATTATTTTTGACTTTGTCAGTGATTGTTGTGCAAAGACGTTGAGAGCTCTGCTTCAAAGTGAAGATGATGAAGGAGATGTAGCATGAAAGTAAAGGCAGAAATGGGGTTAATAGAGCAGGAGGATTCTTCCAGGTCCCACCTGTTTATCATGCAATAACCTCTGAAATTCCAATTGTATGTACGTTATGTATCCATTCATCTGTCTATATATAGAGAGATGGATAGGTTCATAGGTTCATAGGTAAGTACTAGGCTATTGGCTCTAGGGCCTATATAAGCCTAGCCAAAAGGTACCCTGGCTTTTGCGGGTCTATGTTAAATATTCGAACTTCCAAAATGTCGAATACCATATGGTCGACATTTGGAAGTTCGAATACAAAATAAAAAAAAAAAAAGAAAGAAAAAAACACACCTTAACAGTGAGAGCAGGGAGGCAAGTCTTCCTGCACCCCCCACACCCCCCTACTTAAATATACCAACTCCGAGACCACACTTCAGTGCAGAAAAGGGAAATTCTCCCATTCTGCACCATATGGCACCATTGAAGGTCAATCTTCGAACACTTGAAATGTCGATCATATGGTGTCAACCATATGACATTCAGCATTTCCAGAGTTCAAAGATTTGACATAGACCCGACTTTTGCCACCCAAGAAAATTATTTTCGTGTGCCCCTGTCAAGCAGTGCCACAGAAGTGAATCCCCGGGGTGAATTTCCTCTCTGGCAAAGCATCGTGATTTGTCGATCATGTCATCATGGCAGAGAGATACTGGATCCCCTTAGAATTACACCAGAAGCTTAGCCAATTGATAGACAGATAAATACGTGTGTGTGTGTGTGTGTGTGTGTGTGTGTGTGTGTGTGTGTGTGTGTGTGTGTGTGTGTGTGTGTGTGTGTGTGTGTGTGTATATATATATATATATATATATATATATATATATATATATGGGTCTACTTTGTTTTGTTGAATCTCATTTCACTGAATTGCATTTCACCCTGACCACTTTGCTGAAAACTCAAATTTCTGAAAACTCATTTTACTGAATCTCATTTCACTGAACTGCAGTTAGTATATATGGCACTGTGTAGAGTACTGTAAGGCAAGTAAAAGGTATAAGCCCTTTCCCCACTGTAGTGCGATCCTGGAGTTAGTATATATAGTTAGGGCACAGCTAGGACTAAAAAATGATGGGAGGCTACAATAATATGACACGTAAGGAATAAGAACAGGAAATAAATGAGACAGAGGGAAGCGATAACATGTTAAGGGATGGGAAGGGGCTTCCCACACTGCAGCATAATATCACAGCATAAGGATGTACTGTTTAATGGAATGTACACAAATGAGAAGAAATGAAGATAACATTTATAGAAAAGGGACAGGGGACAAAATGAGCTGATCAAGGAAACAGGGATAGAACCAAAGAGTCTGCACATAGTATGACCAGGAAGAAGGAATAATCGGGGGAATGGATGCAAAAAGGAATAAGGTTTAAGAAAAAGAAGTTAAGGCAGTAATCTACATCTATATTGTGACAGGAGATAAGAAAAAGGAATCTAAAACATGTTGAGATTAGCAAGGGGAAAAGTAAGCACAAAAATATATAAATAAAAATGGTGGGAATCCAGAGGACCATAATGTATTTCACTGCACTGTAATTATAATGATAGAAGAGAAGGTTGAGGGCAGTCTACTCCATTCATAGGAAAAAATTATCTGAAGGAGGAAGCTGATAATGTGAATAAGCTATGTACAGCTAATGGGGAGTTGGTGGGAGGGCAAAGATAAGAAGAGGTAAAGAAATAGTAAAAGCTCTGGAAAGAGAAAGGTAGAAAAGGAAGGAAATTCCACTGTCATTGTCCACGTTGGAGTGAATGACTTGGGAAGTGCCTCCCTGGACTACATGAAAAGAGACATGGAAGAGCTCTCGGATCATGTGGCCCAGGCAGGTATGACCCTAGCCCTGAGTAGCACCCTGCCTTCACCCAGAATAATACCACAGTATAAGGACAAAATGATTGACTTCGACAATTGGTTAAGCTTCTGGTGTCATTCAAAGGGGATCCAGTATCTGTCTGCCTGGGAAGACATGATCGATAAACCACGATGCTTTGCCAGAGATGGTCTGCACCTGTCACCCCTGGGATTCAGCTTACTGGCTAAAGCTCTTGCCACCCCTATAGTGCCTTTTTTAGGCAAGGTTTAAAGGACAAAACCACCATCGTAACAGGTACAAGCATGCAAAATCTGAAGGTAATGCTACTCAATGCTAGAAGTCTAAACCTCAAAATGCACTGTCGCGGCACTCCTAAAAATGGAGGACATTGACATCTGTGCAGTAAATGAGACCTGGTTGAAGGCTCCAAAGAGCACACCTGCAATACCAGGCTAAAACTGTTAACACACTTTTCGGCCACCAAACCAAGACTGAAACACTAAAGGTGGAAGAGTGTCCATATTCACCAAGGATATTCACACATCCAGGCTAGTTGCCCAACACAATGCATCTGAAATTCTCCAGGTGCATCTAACACTAGGTAAGACCGCAATCCAAATTGTAGCTTGCTACAGATCCCCCACCACGCCCCAAGATTCTCACTACACCTTTCTAAACATACTGGAAAATATTAAGATACAACAAAACACCCTAATACTGGGTGATATCAACTACCCTGCCATTAACTGGGAAAACTACTCTGGTACCAACACCTTTTCCCAACAGTTCTTGGAATTCATAAATTCCAATGCCCTGGATCAACTAATCCATTGTCCCACCAGGTGCTCCAATATCCTAGACCTGGTCATTACCAACATGGGAAATAGATGCTCCAAACCAGTGGTCACCACTTCATCGGTCAGGACTGACCATAAGCAAATCACCCTTGACATCCACATTCCTCCCCCACCCCACTCCCCCAGTAAGGAAACCTCTGTAAAAAAATTCTCCAAAGCCAACTTCATGCTACTCAAGTCAGAAGTGACAAACTTCATGACACCCATGCAGACGGGATCTGAAAGTTCGACTGCTGAATCCTACACTAAGGTACTGTACGAGCACATCCACTCGTGCATGAATCGTGCCATCCCAAATAGAACCAAGATGCTCTCCTCCAAAAACAGGAAGCCAATCTGGTGGTCCCCTGCCATAAACAAACTATACAGACTGAAGAAACTGTTGCAGAAAAGAGGAAAATCCCAAGATGAAAAAAACTCCCTTACCAGCCTCAGTAAGAAGCTGGGATCCCTCATAAAATCCTCCAAAGCTAGTCACGAAAATAAAATTGCCAAAGATTCCAAAGACAACCACAAGGCATTCTATAGTTATGTCAAGAATCTAAATGGCAATGCTCAGATCTCCTCTGAGCTATAACAGAATGGCATTAAATATACTGATCCCAAGGATATTGCCAATATCATGGCAGATCAATTTAGTGCCAAATTCACCCCCTCTCACCCCCTAAAGGGCTCATCTCAATACCAAAAGATTGCCAAATTCCAGTAATCACGGCCACACAGGTAGAAACCACTCTCTCCAAAGCTAAGAATACAGCATCCATGGGACCAGATGACACCCTGGGCTGTGTACTACATGGACTACAAAATGAACTGGCACCTCACCTAAGTGTCATGTTTAATCATAGCCTCACCTCAGGCTTCATGCCCAATGAGTGGTGCACAGCTAAAGTTATCCCACTCCACAAGGAGGGATCCGCCTTGGATCCCAGGAACTACTGTCCCATCAGTCTGAAGAGTGTGATCTGCAAGGGCATGGAAAGCATTATCATAGAACTTATAAACAAAGACATTGGCAACCTTCAAACACTGGACCCGACCTAGTTTGGGTTCATGAAGGGGCAATCTTGTCTCATGAACCTGATTGACTTCTTCAAATCAGTCTCCAGAGCTGTGGACGAGGGTAAAGTGGTCCACACAGCCTATCTGGACCTTGCCAAGGACTTTGACATGATCCCTCACTCTGGAATCATAGATAAACTTACTAAGCTGGGCATAAATCCATACATCACTTGATGGGTTGCCAACTGGCTTACTGACAGAACCCAGACTGTAAAAGTAGCCGACTCCAAATCCAGCTCCAGACAAGTGACAAGTGGAGTACCTCAGGCTTCAGTCCTGGGACCACTCTTGTTTGGCATCTACTTCTCTGAAGGTTAGTCCAACACTAAGGGACTCTGGCTAACAAAGTTTGCAGATGACTGCAAACTGGGAGCCATTATTAAATCCCCAAATGATGTAGATATTGTACAAAAGGGCCTTACAGAAACAGATGCTTGGTACCAGAGCCATGGGCTCAAGTGTAATGCCAAGAAATGTATAGTTATCCCCTTTGGGAAAAAACATGTACCCATGAATTACCACATAGGTGGCAGTACACTAAACACCGAAAGTGTGATGAGAGACTTAGGGACACAGGTGGACAGTGGTCTCACCTTCGATAACCACATTGCCACAACAGTCAGGAAATCCTATGTGGCACACCTCATCACTAAGGGATTTTCATCCAGAAAAAAGGTCATTGTCCCACTGTACTCATCCCTCATTAGACCCATTATAGAGTACAATGCCCCATTTGGTATGTACATCACAAGACATCTGCAACAGCTGGATAGGCCGCAGAAATACCTCACTAAAAGAATCACAGGCCTAAAGCAGATGCCCAATGCTGACCATCTAAAAAAACTCCAGCTATACTCTGTGGCATATCGTCTACTCAGAGGCGATCTCTGCTTAACATACAAGGCCATGTCAAACCCTGAGCTGTTGGACATGTTCCACTTAAAGAAATGCACAAAAACAAAAAATAGACCAGCAAGGGCAGATCCAGATGTAAAGTACATATTCCAATCCTTTATTAACAGACCGGTTTCGGCATTAACTGCCTTCTTCAGTGTAGGACAAACAGAAAATGTCCTGTTAGCATACATAATATATATTAAATAAGAACCAATAGGCATTGATTAATCATGAATATGCATGAGAGATTGAAAAATGTGAAATACAACCAAAGCCTAAAAAGTTTCGTCATGCAAAACATGACAACAACTAACATAATTAATGTGACACCTACTATAATTCATAAATATAGAATACAATGAAAAGCCTAAAGCTTAATAAAGCTTAATAAAGCTTAATACAGTCACTCGTTTGGTTGTATTTCACATTTTTCAATCTCTCATGCATATTCATGATTAATCAATGCCTATTGGTTCTTATTTAATATATATTATGTATGCTAACAGGACATTTTCTGTTTGTCCTACACTGAAGAAGGCAGTTAATGCCAAAACCGGTCTGTTAATAAAGGATTGGAATATATACTTTACATCTGGATCTGCCCTTGCTGGTCTATTTTTTGTTTTTGTGCATTTGGTTTGGACCGTGCAATTCCCCGTGCATAGGACTTTGTTTGGTATGTTCCACTTAAAGAAATCCCAATCCCTCAGAGCCACACACTCCAGGGATCTAAACCTTGTCATCACAATGAACAAAAAATGCTGGAGGGATAGGTTGCTGACCCAGAGACTCCTCATACTTTGGAATAGACTGCCCATACATGTCAAGCAGAGCGCCTCCTTGGCCCTCTTCAAAAGGAACCTTGATGATTGGATGGGAGATAGTAAATTCACCCCGGGGATCATGTCAGTCACCCTGCTAGACAGGGGTCCAGGAAAGTAAATATTGTGGGAAGAAATATCCAGGGAATTGTTATGGCTAGGCTTGTATAAGCCCCTAGGGCCGATAGCCTAGTACCAACCTATGAAATGCATTTGAAAGGAAGAAAACAATACAGATGGAAAGAAGGGAAAAGAAAACAGTGGCTGGAAAAGAAAAAGTCAAGACAAAATTACATCAATAAAATAATGGGAGAAGAAATATGTAACATAAAGTCTTGGAACGTAACTGGACTAACTGAGAGAGATAAAAGAGAGAGAATTATAGCACACACAAAAAGTATGAAAGCTCATCTAATAGCAATACAAGAGATTCAGCTATAAAATGAAGACCAGAAAAAGCTAAGATGAGGAGGGTATAGCTTGGTGATAAGTTCATCCTGGAAGAAGAAAAAGATGAATAGAGAGTGGCAGTTTTTAAAAAAGACAAAGCCCATAGAAATAGAAGATGATTTTAAAGATAGGAATGGTAAATTAACACAGACAAAAGGGAGGACACACAGCACTAAGATTACAATAGCAGCAGTATACATTCCTCCAAATACAGCAGTAGGAGTACTGGGGGTTGCTTACTGAGATCATGAGATTTCGGGAAGGAATATGTGTGTGCATATAGGGAAATGGAACATAACATTAGAAAGACAAGAATTTGATAATGGACCTAGAAAGAGGAGGGTGTTGGAAGAAAGTAGATTTCTAAGGCAATATTTGAAGGCAGTGAAAATGAAGGACACTTGCAGATTAGAAGATAGACAGGGGAAAACGATGAGTGCACTTTTCTTTCTCATAGATATGAGTGTTGGGTGTGTTGGGACAGAAGTTATATTACTATGGAGCACAGATATCCAGTAGCAGGATGTAGGATAGAACTGCAAACATTCCTTATCATTCAGTGATACAATTACAACTAAAGAAATGTAGAGACAGGCCACAACAGAGAGGCACTAGAGAGTCCCCACATATTTATTGGAGAGGGATGAGGGTTGGAAATGGATTGTGGAGATAGGAAAGGAAATCGGATTATCATAAAGATGAAAGGAGGGGACTTGAGATGAATCAAAGCAAATAATTAAATTGACATTACAAGATCATTTATGACAGAAAGAAAGAAGGAGGAAGGAGAATACAAAAAGAAAGAGGAGAAGGGAATCAGAGCAGAATAAAAATGGAAAGGAAAACAAAGCAAATAATGCAGAAGTAAGAGGATGAAAAAAATATGGATAAAGGAAATAGTTGTAGAAAAACTGTTTTTTGGCTCTAACCTGAAAGCCATGAAAGTACAGCCGGTGAGATTCAGGCCGCAAGAGGTAGAGGGAGGAGGTTTCAGGATCAAAATGGAAGAGGGAAAGCTGCTCCTGTGGCATAGGGAAATAACACCCTGAGTACAGCCCAGCCAGCCTGGGTTTGATTAGTGACTGAGGTAACTGATCGAGTGGCTGGGAATGGATGGGCATGCCCATCCTAGGTTGGAGGGCTATCACTGATGCATTCCATAAGGGAAGGAATGGTCCAAAGAGGGGAATTGCCTTTGGATGTAATCAATGAGCTTGGGGGCAGGGAATTGGAGTGGGTAGGTCATAAAAATAAAAATCCCCTGGACAGAAGCACAAATGGGATGAACCCCCAGTACACCTTAAGGCCTTTAAAGGCTCTGATAGGGCATATTACTCTATATATTTTTTTGTTCACCTAAGATTTACAGTTTATTATATGTTATACCTTTCTTGCATGCTATTTCCTTGAAATTATGTTATAACTTGTTTACTTGTTAATTGTACAATTGTTTACATGTATAAGGAGCTTTTCTTCCCCGGCCTCCATTGAAAATGGGTTCTTTTTGGCCCACTGGACTTTCCCAATAAACAAACTGTAAATAAATAAACAAAATAAAAATAAGGGTCCATGACCAGCCCCAGCAAATATATACCAAGTCCAGTAAACCTGGCATGAACATTGGGTACTGGGGGGCCAGACTGGTAATGATGAGGTTTGTGGAACCAAAAAAGTGGGAGGAGGAACAGTAGTAAGGGAAGATGCTAAAAAAGATACTGGAAGGATTTAGAGGGTGTTATCATTAATTGCATCAAATAAAGAGCATGAGAGGAAAGGGAGTGGAGATAGCAAAGAGTAGGTGGCAATTTGCAGCACTGAAAAATATAGAAGAAGAAGAAGAGGCAAAGGGTTTGGTAGATCTTATATCTAGAGAGGAAGTGTTCAAAGCATGGGACAGAATAATGAAGGGAAATTGTTACACTGAGTTGGGGGTCTCCAAAAAATTAGGTAGATATGCTAAAGGAAATATACAGAGATGGTGACAGCAAGAGTGAAAATAAGAACCAGACTTTCAGAACAGATACGGACTGAGAGGGGTACAGAGCAATGCAGCTTGTACTCACCATTATTACTTGATATCTACAAAGAGCCATTATTAAAAGAATAAGGAAATCCAGCAAGAGAGGGTGTGGATGTCAAGGAGTGGAGACAAAAAAATCACACAGTATGAGGATGATATTCTGCTATTTGTGACCCAGCACAATGAGGATTTAAAGCTGGTATGGGAGGTACTAAAAGAATATGGGGAAATCTCAGGATATAATGTGAAAAGACAGAAGACAAAATGATGCTAGTTGGAGGGGGGGGTCAAGAGCAGATGAGTTTTGGAAGCAACTTATAAAATACCTTGGTATATGGTTAGCCAGCACATACGAAGAGTCAGTAAAAATGACCCATGAGAGAATATTCTCAAAAGTAAAAAGACAGATGTAAACATGGAAAACAGTAAAATGGACATAGACCAGTGAGTGCAGGTGTTTCGAATGCGTATCATATTGGACACTAGAATAGCACAAGAACAAGTAAAATCACTAGTGATAGAAAAACGTCCAGAGGTTGGGAATATCACCTAAAACTGTATTTAGCTATGAAGAACAGGTTATAAGGGGAAGTGAAGGGATAATTGGGTTAGGAGTGACAGTAGTGATCATGAAAGAATGAGAAAGATGAGAGCCTTCAAAAGTCCAAGAGCCAGACAGAGAATTAGATGAAACTAAACAGGGAAAACAGAAGCTGAGGAAAAATGGAGGAATAAATATGTAAAGAAATGTCAGAAATAGAAGCAGATGAATAAGGCCCACACAGAAGCCATTGAGGAAACATGAGAGAGGAGTAAAGTATAAATAAGACAACATGACAAGTAATGATACAAGGGATAAAATTATCACTAAAACCTAGTGAGGGGAAAGGAGATAAAGATGATGTAAAACAGGAAGGCAAAACATAAAGAAGGGTGTTATAAAAAACAGAGCAAAAAAGAAAATCATATTGTATATAGTTACTGGGAGGGGATTGTTGTGGTTGAAAGGCAGTACGAATGAGTAAAAAGTTAATAAATGGTAATGATTATAAATGATCTATAAACACCAATTGCCCCAGTGATATTTCAAAATGAACACATAACTTGGAATGTAGTAGCAGCAGCCAGTGTGATAAACAATGTGCACCATGCATGAGGTCTTCAAAGACTGTATAATGTGAAATATTGTGAATGGAGAAATAAACATCGCTTTGTTTGAAATAAAAAAAGTAATAGCAATTCCAAAAGCATTTTTGACTAAGTTTTCCAACCACACAATTCTTCTAATAAGGAGTTATTGTACTGTTTCAAATCATCCGAAGAGGCTTCTTTGAAGCCAGAGGGTGCACAATTGTATTCAATAATTGGTCAGCTCAATATGGTATAAAATGGGATACTGATCTTCCAGGAATGACTAGACATGGACTCTAGACTTGGATAAGGCTACAAAATACTATTGTTTGACTTTGTATATTACACTTTGGTCTAACTTTGTGTACCATTGTCTTCAGATCTTTAATGGTGATGTCATTTTTAATGATTTGGCCATTTACTCTCTAGTGCTCTCAGGATGGGGCATAAATTGGCATTACAGGGAAGGTCATCACTGCTGCACAAGGCTTTTTGCAGACCACCTCAGAGAGCTTTCAGCATCTTTAATTGCAATAATTACACTACCCTCGTTCTAATAATAAGCATATCTGATTCTCCAAAGAATATTTCTTACTTTTATAGCTGAAAAATCTGATAAGAAATGATCCCAGTGCATAACCCTGCAGGACACCACTACTAATTCCACTGGCATGGGCAAGATCCCCCCATCCTGGCTTCTTCTTTCCCATTGTTCAACCACTGTTTTACCCATTTAAATATGTATGGAATAAGATTTATTTCATTTAATTTGCCGGTTATTCCCTTATGTGGAATAGCATTGAGTGCCTTATCAAGGTCAAGATAAGTAGCACATGATTTAAATCCTTAATCAAACACTGTTGCTATCATTTCAAAGAATGCCACAACATTCAAAAGGCACAAATCTTCTTTCAAAGGCCCATGCTGTTCCATATCTAACAGAAATATATGTATTCTGTCATTTTGGATAAATTTCATTATGATGGGTAAAGTTGCTTGTGCCAGATGTGACTCACCACCACTACTGCCTGTTACCATAAAAAGGGATGTTTTCGTACACTAACATTTTGTTAAACATGGCTCATAGGGAGTTGGTTAGGGTTTTCCTTATTTCATTATAGGATACTACCAGGTATACGATCTGATCCTATGAAACTTAAATGTTTATTTTATTTACCTGTGGTAGCAGTTACCATACATGAAATTATCTAACAAATGTGCATAATAATACATAATAATATGTATTTTTTAGTACATGAACTTGAGGCATCAGTTCTAGTTGTTAGTATATTTACCATTATATAAGAGTCCATGAATAGTTTATGTGGGCAATCTGTCATTCATATATTTATGGACATTATATATATTTATGGACATTATTTAAATTTATATTGTGCATGATTAGGTTATTAATTCTACTTAGATTTAAATATACTTTTATAGTTATCTATTTTATTAATGTTAGTTATTTTTAACTAATTTCAATATATATGTTTATGTATATGAATTATTCCACACTTCACTTTGGTATCATTTCATATATTTTTATTTATAAAATTTGTATGTAGTTTTAACTAATATGGAGCTTGGTGGGGTTAAGCTATTATGTATAGATAAAACAAGTCTCCTTTAAATAATTGAATTAATTTATGGTGTAAATTGCTTAATTGGTGTATTTGGTGATGTCATTTCAGCTATAAAATCACATCATTATGTTTTATACCTTGTCTGATGAAGTCTGCTTTTTGAGCAGACGAAAAGCGCTTTACGTGAATTAAAGTTTAGTATCCTGTGGCGTATTGGTCTTATTGGCGAAAGTTGTACTGCTCCTGGTTCCTTTTTGGTTTTCTCTTTCTGACTGATGTCTGCTACATTGCGGCCCCTATTTCAGAACAAACTGCTTCCGCTAGACATGGAATACATAATAAAGTAAACAAGTCTATATCATAAGCACAAAATAGCTGAAAAGCGAACACGTATTGAGCGACACATATTCATCAAAACGCATTTAAGCAATTCAATGAATATGTCACAGGGCAAGGAGGTAGTTGGCCAACTACACTGTGTTGCCCTTTCCTTCACTGTAGTGCAATCTCGGAGTTGGTATATATAGTTAGGGGGTGTGGGGAGGGGCATAACCCCCCACCTGATTTGGATTTCTAACTTTTTTTTTGTGAATGGCCGCTGAATTTTTTCTCTAGGAAAAAATTTGAGGATGTGGCCATTTGCTGTTTACAGCATTCGCATTTTATGTGTTGATGTATATGTAGACGCACATATGAACTTTTGTGCATATCATATAGACCCAAAGTAAACCACTACCCCATTGCTTTACTGGCTTTCAAAGGTGGCACAGCAATTCACCTTTTTTTTTTTTTTTATTTTTCTTTTCTGTAATAACTGTTAATACACGGAGCAGCTAAATCTCCATGTACTACAAAGAGTTATGATTGGATCTCCAATCTTAAAGTATTATTATGTGTTCTCGACACAGATGCCAAGATTCACCTCTAGAGCTTTGCTCTCTAGGTGAATTCCTTGGCATCAGTGTCTCAAACACATAATAAGTAGGTTACGATCAATAACCTGATCATAATCTGTTCATGTGGGTCATTGCAAAGAGCACGCAAGTCTGTTTTTTCAAAATATATAATTTACTGCATAATAGTTTTCATTGGTAAAATCTAAGTCAAATGAATTAGTTATGGTTGAGGAATGATTTTACTCTTTGCTTATAACTGATAGCATCAGAATATATATTAATTACTATGGGTGGAGAGTAGTAATATCTTAGGTTTGTCAGTATGATATTTAAGATGTCCCCATTTTGATTTTGTACTATTTGTTCTAGTTTTTTTACTGGCATAGTTGATTAATATACATGCGTACTACCCGATATTGAGAAGCTTACCCACACTGTGTTATTATTCCCCAAAAGATTTGTATTTTTGTTGATTTTTATACATCCTGGAATTTGATTAATCCATATGCTTTGTGAGAGACAAGTGTGGTTGGTGGTAGGCACCTATGATATCATATTCAATATCACAGAAATGTAATATACATCAACACTTTCTAGCCCTAAACTATTTTCTAGGCTTCTGGCTTTCATGAGTTCTTTTGCAAACATTGAGACTCCACCTATCCCATCAGATCTGCAGCAATGAACAAAGGTATATATTGGAATTTGTGATATACATTTTGTCTCTTTACAACAAATGTCAGTAATGAAAAAAAAATCAATACCCTTAAATTTGAGGGAAACAAACATAAAAATCATTTTATTGTTGAGAATTCTGGCACTTTGGCAAAGCCATGTTCACTTATGATATTCAATTATGAAGCTTTGAAACACTCTCATAAAAGGCACTCTGTGTAGAAAATGTTGTGTTCATTATTTGTACTTCCTAAAGAAAGAAGTTAAGGTCCCTGCATGCAAAATAACTTATTCTAGCCTGAAGAACACTGAAACCACAGTGTCTGACACCATGGTTTTAACCACTGACTGCATGCCAAAGTAATGTCTTTCTATACAAGTGATATATGAAGAGATGGCTAAGCTAAGTTTCCCCCATGCTTGTTAGGATGTTTGAAAGATCCATTATGCCCTGTTACATATCCATGAATGAACTCTTCCTCTTATTGTCCACTCCAACGTGCACAATGACTACAACATGATTATTCCAAATCCTTTTTAACCTACATAAAATATTCATAGCTTTATCCCTAGTTAGGCATGATATTACAATGAACTCCTTCAAGTTCCTTGTAAAGTCCAGTTATGCATGATTCTGTTTTATGTATAATGGAGTCACCAATAACCAGGAGTTTTTCTGGACTTGCTAGGTCATGCTGTTTGCCTTCTAGGATTTAATTCTGATTTCAGGTATTTCATTATTATGGACTTTTCCAAATACCATGTTATGCTGACAGTGTATATATGATTTACTGCACTCAGCAGAAGGTCTGTGTAATGTATTATATTTATGAGGTTCTGGTTTTGTTGAATTTATGGCTACAGCTAAGGTTTTACAAGTATATTCTTCAAAAACATTTTTGGAGAAGTAGGTACATATATATTAGGTTCATTATGTACATTAGTACATTACTGTATTACTATACAGTAGGAACATGTGTATTCTGACAAGGTGGGGCTGCTGCTGAGAGTTTTGCATAATATTCCAAATAGACTTATGTCTCTTACAAATACTGAAGATCTCTTCAGTAAGAAGTATACTTTCTGTGAGCAACAGGCATTTCTTTCACTACCTGACAGACATTTTATCAACTCTTTGAATCTTACCTCATGCACTGCTTCCATATCTACTATAAAACAAGATCCTTTTTGTTAAAATAATAATAATAATAAAAACAGAAAAGTATACTGCATGTTAAAAGGTAGTTTTACCTTTGTCACAGAAATACTAAATTGATAAGTTTTGTAAAACGTTTTCTTTTAAACAAATTGTGTGTTCTATTTGCCTAGTGCTAAATTGTAGGACAATACCAGGTGTAAGTATTAAATTAGGCTTTTAGAAAGCAAACTGTGTATACTGAGGTGAGAAATTAGTGGGTGTGAAGATATTAATGGGACGGAAGATGAAATTTTGTTTAAAGGGAAGGCTTTTGCAATACGCTCTTATAATGCTCACTAGAATAATTAAATAATTTAGGTCTGGAGTTTGACTTAAAGTTAAATTAATAAAAGAAGATGGCAATGTGAGTCCCACTTTGCTTAATAATACAATTACATGGTCATGGATAGGGAAAATCTGACTGACTCACACAACAGTCTGCTCTGGCAATTGTCTGAAGAAAACCTTAAACTAATTTTCCTTGCTATATTAA